>NC_084986.1:21950491-22046971 GCF_963691925.1 Scomber scombrus | reverse complement strand
CTGCCTTGTTTAAGCCTTCAAGATTTGCAGCAAATTAATTTCTCCCCATGCAGTGCGTGAGGTGAGGAGAGGAGAGGACAGGAAACAGGTGGTCGCTGTTAGATGGACAGTCCAGGAGAAACAGATTGACAGAAAGATAGAAAAACAAGCACAGGATCTGGATTATTTACATTCTCTTCCTTCTACTTCTCCTCTTTTCCCCCTTTTCTTGAGCTTAACCATCAAATCTAGGGATTAAAACAAAACTATACATTTACGTCCTGTCAAGTGCATACATCTTATTAATTATTATCGCCCCATTATTATCGCCCCAGGGTGACACCCCCCGCCCCCCCACACTTCACCCTCACCCACACACACACAGAGCCGCAGGACATTTCGGCTACTTCAAGGACCATCCATCTCTCCAGGAAACACTTTTTTTTCTTCCACAATAAAAAGAAAAAAAAGGTCACTAAATGCAGCATTAATATGGGTGCTCAGGCTATACCTGTCATGAATGGCAGCCAACGGGTATCATTGCCGGTTTGTGTTGCCAATTAGCGTGTTTAATTGTTGTTCTTTGTTGCTGTAATTACTCCCGAAGTCAATTCAGAAGTTCATTCAGGGCAGACACGTGTCAGCTGCTGCGAAAAGACTAAGAAAAGGCCAATCTGCTGCCAACGGACGGCCACTCACCGACATATTGGCTGGACATGGTTAATCCTTCGGCCTGTATATGGCAACAATAATAATAATAATTATAAGCCCTGCGTTGGAGAGCTTGGTGTCTGTTATTGTGAGAATTTAAAATATGACCTCTTTTCTTTTTTAATTTCTGACTGAGACATAAAAAACAACACAACAATTTTTTTTAAAAAGAAAGAAAATTTGGCGGGTATAGACAAAAAATATATATAAACGCCTTGTAGTGATTGTCAGTTGAGTTTTTTTCTTCTTCTCCATTCAAGCAATCAATGAAATGTCTCTGCTTTGAATGATTAACAATATTTTTAATAGACGATTACAGCCATCACCCGTCACCCATAACCGAAGCTGTAAAATTGATCTCTAAAACTTAACTTCAGCAGCTGTTGGATCAGTGAGCTTATGGTGTGCGTGCGTGTGTGCGTGCGTGCGTGTGTGTGTGTGTGTGCGAGATCGATGTTCATTAACTTCTCTTCTCAAGAGTTTCTGAAGTGCTCTGCAGATCACACGGAAGCTAAAAGTCTTTTGACTATTTCCCATCCAGTTTTTTTTTTTGGTGATGTACAGATAGGGAGGAAAGAGCAAAACGTACTTTCAGATTTTCATCATCTCTCCTTCCTCTTCCTTCTCCTCCTCTTCTTCATCTCTGTGTGTATTTTTTTTACTTTAACATCCTGTAGCTTTTCAATCCAGATGCAACAGGCAGTAAAAAATCTGACTTTTGTGACTTACATGAAAATTCTCTCTGACTAGGTTCAGTGTGTCCTGTTTATTTAAAGCAGAAGATGCATCTCACTTGTAATTGTAGGATGTCACATTTATCTTGAGTAATGGGCTCTAATAGAGGCTTTCTTCTGCATGGTGAGCTCAATGCTAAGTGTCAAGTTGGGCCATTGACCTGTTGGCTTTATTCTCAATGTAGCCAGTTTTAATGTCATGTCAGACAGTTGATGTTAAACTATCATATACAGTATATACAATACAATATTTCTTATACAAATAAAGGGAAACTGACAGCTGGCTAGATGTGTCAGTGTAAAATGGACCAAACACTGTTTCTATTATGACTTTCAGTGGAGATTCTCTGACGTAAGAACTCCCACGATTGGCTGGCTGAGATAGTAAGCGGGGAATGTAAATACTGTCCACAAGCATGTAGATGTAGTCATTCAAAATGTGTGGCAGTGTTACATGCTACCTTTTCTGCAGCTGTTCCCTCATTGGTATTATAGTAGACATTTATATGGTACTATCTATCATCTATCACTACTAGCTGCTGAATTTCTATCAAGAACTTTGCTAAGAAATTATAGTCTAAGGCAGTGGTTCACAACCTTTAGCCTAGCAAATCCCTTATTAAAATGAAGGGGTGTTTACATGCTATAGTGCCATAGTACTCCTCATGTTAACCTAAAGAGTGTTTTTTGTTGTATTTGAATGATTTGTGGACACCTGATCAAGTAATAGTAGGAATTGTTTTATCTGCTTTGCTATCTACAGGTAACAGTGAGGAATTCCTTTATGCCATCAGCCATAGAACTCTGTAATACACACGCAGCACGGGGGGGGGGGGGGGGACCCCTGGTACTCACAGCAGTACAGTATAGTTAGTGCTAGTGCGTATAGTGTGTATAATTCTGGGTTGCTTTATCTTCTCACACTGAATCTTTTTACATCAGGAGCACTGCTGAACGGTGTTGAAGGAATAGTCTTGTGTATTTTATGAAGGATGTCTGCAGTGTGTGGACTATGCTTTGGATTACTACACATTGCTTCTCTTTCTTTCTTAGTGTGTATGTTTAGTTTAGTTTAGCTTTGTGCACACACACACTGTAGACCAATCTAACCAATCCTTTAATCATCTTGTGATGCCTGAAGTTTATCGTGACCTCTTGAACCACAGCTCAAAGGCCATCTTTAACCAGATTGCTCTGATCTGTGAATAATACAACAAGGTCAAAGCAAATTACTGAAATTATATTCAGTTTTACATATAATACTGCAAACCCTGGTATTTATTTACTTTCTTAACAACCTTGTTTCATCTCAGCTCTACAGGCTTCCTCCTGCCTCTTTTACCTCAGCTCCAGCTTCAGGCCTTGTCCAATCTTTAGTTCTATCCATCTTTTGTCTCTCTCTACTTCAAGTTATTGGGTTCTTCTCTGCTCAATATGTGTTAACACCTGATATGTGTTGACCTTGTTTGCTATTGGTACATCTTTACCACAAAATCCAAACTGGGCATCTAGGAAAGAAATGCTGAAAACAAGCTTTATTACAGCCTGTTTAACCTTCCTCTAAGCAGCTATTAAATGCATCTTAACAATGTGTTAAGAGAAAAGTCCAAACATGTCCATATATAAAGTGTTTTCTTATTATTCTTATTCATGAAAAGGTGTTCCCCCTTCTTTTTTGCTGTTCATGTCCCAGCCAGCAGAGTGCGCCGCTTTGGCATTGCACCTCAAGGGGAGATTAACCTGCAGGTCTCTGAGAAAGGAGAGGGCACACACACACACTGACTCACACCCTGTCTCACTTTCAAAGCTTGTAAGCATACACATGCAAGGGGGGCGACGCAGGTTCAATGACTTTGATCGTGTAATTCCTGTGTAATCTCTGTAATCTTTTTTAAAGCAGAGCTGTTTGAATGTATGTTGTATGCGTGCGAGTGTGTGTGAGGCAGTGTGAGTGATGATGGGCGTAATGTACATTGGATTAACTAGATGAAGTAGAGGCCGAGACTACTGCTAAAAGAAAATCTTTAAGAATCAAACGATCCGAGCCAGTCGCTGTTTTAGAGCTTTTTGGCATTCAGAAGGGCAGATTCAGGCTGGAGAAAATGACAAAGTATGGACAGTGGACCTGGATGCACTTCAGTTTCATTTCTTTTGAAGTGTTGCGTAATTTTTACGGGTTCATTGCAGTGTGAGCGTGACTCTGCGTGCGGACGGTTATTAGCCTTGAAAACAAGAGCAAAGACATGAAGTGTTCAGAAGACTTCACACTCAACTGGAAGACAACATTAACAGGAGCCAATTAGGCCTCCAGACTACACACTCTGACCTGTTGACCCTTTTATGTTATTAATGAAGATTGATGTTCCACATGATTTAATTCACCATTGTTCCTCAATACAATATACTATCTGGAATAATGCAAAATAAACTCTGATTAAGAAAACTTCAACTTTGACCTTTGTGTGTCGTCTTTCCTTGTTATTTGTTGTACACACAAAATCTTCCAATTCTTTCTACCATACAGTCACAATCTATGATGGGAAACACAAGCCGCTGTCTGATAAAACTCTATTCAACAATTGAGGTTTGAAATTACAAACTAATCCTGTGAGAGTTCTAGCGAGACCGTAAGACCACAACTTTGGCAGCCTGCCCAATGCTCACAACCTTTAGTCTAGCGTGGCCTTCAGATAATGCAGTGGGCACAATTCAGCTTTACATTAAATGAATCTAAGTCCCAGAAAGAAGAGGTGGCCGTTCTTTTATGAAGGGGCAACAACATTTCTTAGTATCAGATACTCCCTCTAGACGTGAATATTGCAGGTAAAAGTTTGTAGTTTTGTCTTTTGTGGAGCACAGTGGTTGTGCTAAACTTAAATGACCAGTTTTCATGAAGAAACCTTCTTATATTATCTGTATATATTCATTAATCTGGCACCAAAGAGGAGCTTAACATGTAATATGTCAAGTCTATGAAGTAAGAAAGATAACATGGTTAAGGGGAGTGGTGTTCCCGACTAGTTTTGGTTATAGTGATGGTTTGGACATCTTTATCTTATCACTCTGAGCTGTTACAGATTGGAGTCCAATTTGTGTCTTTAACGTTTAACACTTTCTAAATGAAATAAGGAGAATACTTTCAGGTAGCATTTTACACTGTTGTGAGTCCTTGGGAAACCAAAAGTATCTACGATTTCTTGGACTCAGCAACTGGACATGAAAGATTTGTCTGTGCGTGTGTGTGTGTGTGTGTGTGTGTGTGTGTGTGTGTGTGTGTGTGTGTGTGTGTGTGTGTGTGTGTGTGTGTGTGTGTTTTCTGTACACCGAGGGCCCCTTCAAGTAATACTTCAGATGAGTCAGTAATTCTACCACAGAAACAGTATAAAGACATCAGCAGAAACTCTTTAAAGAACCCTGACAGCACAATCTATTGTACAGTATTCTCCAAACCTGTTGATACTAAATAGTGACCCATTGACCAAAACTGCCCCTCCAACAAAAAGATTTAACCCTCTATAACAAAGGTTTTCCCTTTTAATAGATTCCATCAAATCTTGTTATCTTCTACAATAGATAACAATGCAAATCCAAATGAATATGAACTTATAAATGTAAGAGATGAGTAACATTCAACACATTATTTGGCCTCTATGACTTGAACAGATTTGTGTCAAAACAGCACTTTACTACAACCATAAATGAAGCAGTGGATAAAGTATCTATTACAGTTCCAGTCTCATTTATGTCCATGTTCATAAACCATTTTTCAGCAGTGACATAAACTGCTGTAACTCTGTTTGTCCTCACCTACTAATGGGAATTATGATATCGCTCCTCTCATATGAAAATCATATTGCACTGCGTGTATTCACTGTGCCTGTACCACTACAATAAACACTGCAAAAAAATATGTCTGGCCCTTGATTGAACCTAATTCCTGCTCTAAACACTCACACATTTGACAAAATATGGCCAAAAGCACAACTTCTTTCATCATACTGCTGATCTAGTCAGGAAAAGTAGGTTTCTGGTGTTTTGATCAGGGGGAGAAGGAGCCAGTTAGTAAACTTACAACAGAAGTTACGACTAACGAAAAGAGACGGGGTTACTCTGGCTCGCTGGGGAACGAGCTGAGAGAAAAGCACTTTAATGTGCACGTACTAACACATGTATGAGGATTGGATTGTAAGTCATGTTTGAAACATACCGAGCACACACAGCTGGAAAAAAGAAGAGCAAATTACTCTGCAGGAGAGGTTTGAGAAGTTACTATTGATATTTCATCATTATTCCACAATTGGAATCCACACAATTGACAAGCTGACTTTGAGAAGGATGAAACAATCATTATAGAAATACATACAACAGCTGAGGGATCGATAAATAGATAGAAGATAAATGTTGGGTTGAGTATCAACTATGTTCTTCAGTGCTTTGTAAACTGGGGTCTACCAGGGGTCATTGAAGGGGTCACAGTGAGTTCTCAACAACATAAGAGTGAGATTAGTTCAGTTAAATAGATTGTATCCCAAATGGAAAACATGTTAGAATTAGATTAATATCACTGTGTAGAAAGCTTGACAGTAACAACACATTTAAAATCTTAAAGTAAGAGGTCTGCAATGTGAGGAAAAACCTTCTTTATGTGCAACATGACAAAGGATCAATTATTTTGCCTTTGTCTCTTACAGGCTGCCATATTAGCCATATTGATTTCCCCCCACTGTCAAACTCAACTGTCTCACAGTGTTGTGTTTTTAACCCTCTAATGCTTTTGTTTATTCTCAAAAACGCAACAGAGGCGCATCTGAAACCGACAAAAAGTAGATGAAACAATACCCAAACCGAGCAGAGAGGACTGGAAGAGAGAGAGAGAGAAAAAGTTGAAAGCGAGAGTTGGTCAATTATAACAGACTCCTCCGGCTTTGAGCCTTTGGTCAACTATAAGCTCATACGCTGTTTTCTTAAGTCATCTGCTGCCAGTGAAATCCTGTTTACTGTGTAACAACCAGCGTGGATGTCAACCGCAGCGTATACGCATGCACCTGAGATCACAGACCTGCTGCTTTATGGCAAGACAAACACCCACATTACACACTCGCACACACCGCAATACACGGGAAACACACCACAACAACACAGATATAAGCATATAAGGAGGAGGGGAGGGAGAAGAAAGTGTGTGCGTGTCTCTGTGTGTGAATGGTTACTTGACTGCTCCTGTATAATTATCAGGGAAGTCTCCTGATGTGGAACCTTTGCTGTTCTCACAATGAACCCATTTACGGCTGCAAACCATCAAACACCTGCCAAATACACACACACACACACACACACACACACACACACACACACACACACACACACACACACACACACACACACACACACACACACACACACACACACACACACACACACACACACACACACAGGTTGATGGTTTACATATACCAGTACGCACACACACACACATACACACTAACACGAGGCCTAGAGAAACGTATATACACACACACACACACACACACACACACACACACACACACACACACACACACACACACACACACACACACACACACACACACACACACTCACACAAACCATTTCAAACAAATGCAGGGAAATAAACAGAGACGAGAGCACACAACCCCTTCACCCCTCTGGGAATTTTACTATTCCGCACTTCTCTGCTTCTCTCATCCCTCTCTCTCTCTCTCTCTCTCTCTCTCTCTATCCCTCACACACACACACTCGCTCACTCGCTCTTCGTCTCTTCCTCTGCTCCTTTGTCTCCCTGATTATGCAGTCGATCCCAGGGTGCGCTACTCACTGAGATCATCCACCTGTCAATCTGCAGCGTGCGCACACACACACACATACACACATATACACACACCTTTTTTTTTTGCACACACCATTCCACCAGTGATATTGATACAGAGGAAATATTAATGACTTCACTCACCTGCAATACACTGTTGTATCTTACACTTCCAAACCAGGCCATGCAATTCATCAAGACACAGTTCTGGAAACTTCCACTCACGAAAAAAATAAATAAATAAATATAAAAAAGATAAAGAAAAAAAAGGTGAAATAACACTGAATGCTTTGTCCCTGAACACACACACACACACACACACACACACAGACACACACACACACACACACACACACACACACACTGGAATGTCAGAAAGCGTCACATCAAGTGGTAAGAATGCAAGATGGCGTGTAATTTTAGCACATCTTTAACACATGTCAGGTAGTTTTCTTAGCGCTTTGGCACACGTATGTCTTTTTATTTGAATTGTGGATGGTGCAATCATAAATTGTTGTGGCAGATACATAATTTAAGTGTAAAAGTCATCACATGTAAGGAAAGCACTGAGGAAGGCGCGACGGATAGGGACGAGGATGAACATAAGGTATAAATATATGATGTAAATATATTCCTGGTCATGGCTTTTGAATGCATATTGGATATCACATGCATATTTAAATACTGTATCGTAGATTGCAGAATGTCTGTACTTGACCTATACTATCTTATTATAAGAGAAGGTAGCCGAATCTTGTCTTACATAGGAACTCTTGTGCATCCTCACAGCAGGAGTACCAGTCAATATCTCACAAATAATGAAGGCAAAACAGCTGCTTCTATTCATACATTGTTGGTGCTGAATTTCAAAGCGTATTTTAACCAGTATAGAGTTTTAATAGATGATACAGAGTATAAAAGATTACAATAAAGGGTAAGGCTAGTGTTTTTGATATTGTCAACACACGGAAAGACCAAAACTAACAATTCTCAGCTCTCTTTCCTGTCTGTGCCTCTGGTTCCTACTGACAATGTAGCTCTTTAAAAATAGAGATCATGAATAGATCATTTAAGTTCTTAAAAACATGTCTTTAAGATTGTTAGCAACCACGCTAACAATCTTGCTCATCGTTCAATTACTCTTTATTTGAATATTAAATGATGCTGATAACACAATTCCAGAGGGGAGTAAACGGCTCAGCACAAGACAGCAGGAAGTAACCTGGACACATATTGTGACTGACAAGTGCTAACATGTTCCCTGCTGGCTAGCATGCTATCGCATAGTTCGCTAGCTCCAGTAGGTCACCAACTAGACCAAGAGTGGTACTTTTCATCTTCTACAAGCCCCAAAGATGAACATTCACTGTGCCTCTTTCTGGTGCCCAGCCTTAAAACTAGGTGCTGTAGTTTCCAGCAATTGTTACTCAAGCAGGAGTTAAGTAGAGCATTTGTTGGTGACCTTTTTCAGCCATAAATGTATGCTCTAGTCTACGGCATCAGGATGGTGGATTTGGGATTAGCTACAATGCTTACATGGACATGGTAAGGAACCCAGTGCAACAGTGCTGCTTTTAATAGTGCTTTTCATAATTTTTGGACAACAATGGACATCTATGGCACAGAAAACTACAATATATCAGACTTTGGCTATACAGATGATACCTGTTAGTAGCATTAATTTATTATTGGGTTTGGTCTGTTCATGGATGTGTTGACAATAAGAAAACTATAGAATATCACCATACTTAACCTTTAAATCTATAGATATTTACATTGCTATGCCCTCAAAAACCACCTGTCAGTATTTTTGCCCCAAGATAAGATTCTGAAAGAGCATTTTAGACCTCTTTAACCCAAACTGAGTATTTACTGTAAAGGCTCTTCTTATATCACCACGGTGGAATGCTTTCTGCACAGAATATAAAATAAGAGTAGGATTATTTTCAGCTTCACTGATGTCCAATTTCATGTCTGTATAAAAGAGAGAGCATACATGTTCTTCACCTTTCGCACCAGTAACATAACACTAAGTAAATGGATAGATAGATGGATAGATGGATAGACGGATGGATAGACAATCATCTTGTCTCAACAGCTCATTTTATTTCTCAGCCTCACTCCATCACTCTCTCTGAGATCCTGGGCCTTAGCCTCGATAGCTCTGATGGTAGGGGTTACCATGGCAACGGAGTGGTCTTGTGGCCCTGGATGTACGCACACACACACACTCACACTCTCTCTCCCTGTCTCTCCATTCCTCTCTCCCTCAATCCCTTCATGCATACATATTCGAAGCTACAGGTGCCCCCAAAAGTATCATCCTTCCTGATTTTGATTGACACACTCGAGGGGCGGCGGATCACAATTAGTGATGCGGCTAATTTCCCACAATGCCCTGCAGCCACTGGGCACCCACTGCGCCCACAGCCAGTGCATCAATATTCATGAGCCATCTGATGAATATGTAAATGGTAAAGCGGCAGTGTCCAGGTGAACAACGGCAGCCCACCAATCGGAGCCCGCCGTGCACATTCAACGTCCAGGGGAGGGAGATGTGGCAGGAAATGGCATAAAAGGGGGAAAGTCATCATAAAGATAGCTAATTAATAAAAACCTGATCATAAACACTGTTCTGAATTAAGACTAACCACGACGCTGCAGATTAAACCAAATCCCCGGCTTCATTTGATGGATTTTAAAAGTAAAAGTCGCTTTAATCTGTTAACCCTCATATCAGCCTTTCTTTTTGTAACTCTAATTCTTCATTTAACTCTAATATCTAACATCACAGACAATAATTCCAACTTTAAACTTAAGCCTAATATTATCTTCTTATATCATAACAAAACCTGCTTAGACACAAACTCATGGATTACACATCACATTTGAACCTTAATCCTAATCTCAGTTGTATGGATTATAAACCTAATCTAACTTTAATCCCATTATTTTGAAGTGCAAATTATCTTAGTCTTAATCTTAATCTGTCCCTCAAATATAATCACAGTCTCATGATAAATCATTCTCATTCAAACCTCATGATTACTGTACTCACTTTAACGTTAAACCTACAGTAGTTTTAACCTGGTTACAGTCCACGATTGATGGTTTATTTATGAAGACCCAAACCCCAAAATAAAACCTGTTGTTCTGTCATTAAACAGGATATGTTAATAGTATATATCATGAGATTTTAGAGATGAACTTGATTCGGGATTTCCATTTTGTTGTTTATAGCTAAAACAATAAGATAGCGAGTTGATTTTAAATCCTCAGGGGGTTTGCAGTCAAGAAGTCAAAGTCACTCTAATGAACCGAGGTGACAAGAATGACAAGAATGACATCTGTGGGTGTAATATGTTTTTTTTTAGGCTTCTAGTTCGTCGAAACCAACCTTTACTTAATTTGTTGAGGTTTAATTCAAACATATTTAGGTATAATATAAGTAATATGATAATATAATGAGTAAATCTAGTCTGCTAATCCTGTAACACTGAGTGTCTTCTTATTACAGTATTATATGAAAGTCTTCTCTGGTGTTTTGAGTGGTTCAAACATATAATCACACACACAAACACACACACATATGAACCCACAATGGGAGCTGCTCCGCTGCAGATCTGCGAGGAAAAACCAAAGCGGACAGATCAGAGCAGAGATATAATCAACCCTGAGTTCTAAAGGAAAAAGCATTTCGCTCCTTCCTTCCAGTCCTCCTTTACCTCCTCTCATCTCCATACCATCTTCCACCACCACCACCCCCTCCTCTTCCAGCAGCCCCTGTGTGGAGCTCAGTGCTGCGGCTGGTGATGCTGGCACAAAACAGACCCAGTTCAGGGTTTGAATAGACAAACCAGCAGCTGGCTCCGGACCCACAGCACACAAACTCCGAGATGGGGCTCACGTTGAGGCAGCGCTCCGGTGCAGAGTTCAGCTAAACCAGAAGGTTTACTGCTAGGTGTGTGTGTGTGTGTGTGAGTGTGTGTGTGTGTGTGTAGGTGTTATTGAGAAGCATGGCTTTCCCCAGAGAGATCCTCCATTAATTGTGAAGTGAAGGAGCCCGAGGGCGACACCAGGGACCTCCATTAAACACAGACAGGCAACTGACAACCTCTCTCTCTCTCCCTCTCTCCCCACTTTCTTTTCCTCTCACCTCTCATCCCCTCCCTCATTTATCCTCTAAAATTCAAATTCACATTCAAATTTAAACAAGGTTCATTGCCATGAAAGGAGCAGCGTAATGTTGGCAAAGCAATAACAACACACAAAAGAAAATAGTTTTGTTGATTCTGGGAGGCTGCAAACAAGGAATGCATCACCTAAATGTAGCATGCATGCATAAAAGATCAGATTTTTGCAAATTTCAAGTAAGAATTACCCTTGTTAAACAGCTTTTGTTGTGCAGGAATCTAATGCTGTATTTGTCTGATTCCATTGGTTGAGGTTGACCCCGGTTTTTAATTTCCTCTGCCACACGCGCCTCAGACTTAACAACTCGAGATGCTCAGCCCCAATTATACTTTTAAAACATCTCTCTATTCTTTAACTGGCTTTTTATTGCTCATATATGGCTCGTTCCACTCTGCAGCTGATAAACCTCAGTTGATATAAACTTTGGCACCTCAGAAGCAAGCTGAAACTTACTAATGGCGTTGGTTCTGTCCTTGGAGCCTGCACATACTATGGGTGCTTTAAGAGATGGAAGTCCCTTATGAACTTATTTCCAGAGCAGGGTAATTATTGCAGGTACAACGCCTCAGGATGAGTACCTGAATCCCAACAGGATCTGTCTGGACTGTGAATAAGCCCATTTTGAGATCTTCTCCAAAATGCTAGTCATCAGCTAGATCTCCTTTACCACAGGAAGCTCTGTCTTCTCGTTCTCCTGGTGAATCTCCTGATTCTAAAAGTGCGATCGCTTCTCTGAATATAAAAATATTTTAGAAATTGTACCACATTATCTGTCATTGTTCTCATTTTTGTGTGTGTGTCTGAGAGAGAGAGAGAGAGAGAGAGAGAGAGAGAGAGAGAGAGAGAGAGACAGAGAGAGAGACAGAGAGAGAGAGAGAGAGAGAGAGAGAGAGAGAGAGAGAGAGAGAGAGAGAGAGAGAGAGAGAGAGAGAGAGAGAGAGAGAGCGAGCGAGAGCAGTGAGGGTCGCCGGCCACTAGAGGGAGCACCAGTAGTGTGAAAAAGGCTCACACATGTCAGTCCTCACTCACCCCCACCATGACTTTGACCATCATATACACAGACATTGAGTCACTCACATACACACACACACACACACACACACACACACACACACACACACACACACACACACACACACACACACACACACACACATACATATACAGTGTATGGACAGACTGCTCTAGGCAAATACCAATGAACCTAATGGAGTCCACCTTAACTCTGATTATCAATGACTTTGCAGGGTGAAGCACTGATGTGCATTTTATGCGCGTGCACAAATACACCCTTACACATGCACCTCACTCACACACACACACACACACACACACACACACACACACACACACACACACACACACACACACACATATACACACACACGCTATAGCAGATGTTAAGGATTAGTGTGTGTGTATGGGTGTGTGTGTGCGTAGCCTCAGGCACTGTTCAACAATGCATTATTCCTGAGTGCACCAGTTAAGAGGGGCACTCCGTCTCCATGGCAACCACCCCGACTCTGATGTAAACATGGGGGTAGTTCAACGTCAGCCCCAATAAAGTGGAAGATTTGCCCCCCAGATAACAGACAATAAAAGACAAAGATAACATGGCGAAGTGTTAAAAATGTCACATTATCTTTTAAAAGAAGTGTAAGGATTGGCTGTGTGAGGGCAGTCTGGGTAAAATGAAGGTCAAGTGGATAGTTTTTTGTGTGTTTTTTTAAAAAGATATTGCTGTATTGATCACAGCATGAATAAATCCTTCTCCTCATTTTCATCTAAACCCAGCTCGGCTCAAATGATGGACACAGACTCCTCAAAATGAAGCTGGGAGCAATTTTGGTGATATGAAGGTCAAACGAACTGCTTCTGACAGATAAACACATCCCTTCTTCCTTTATTCTGAGCCTGGTTAACTGTGAAATTTGTTTATAGCGCTCTGAAAATCTTAATCTTGGATGTAAACCCCCCCTCCCCTCCCAACACAGCCACTTACTTCCTTGTTTAACATCTGAGGGAACCCTGCTTTGTTATACAATACAGATGGCTGCCAACTTTTGCCAGCCTGCAGAGAGAATGGTGGATTTCTTGAGAGATTAGTATAATCACTGAAGTCCCACTGGGGCTAAATATAGGTCGAGCAGAAGCAGAGAATCTAAGCTAAGTGAGGGGTAGGTGCTGGTGGCCACCGGCAACATTTTGAGGCAACGTTGCAGGGCAACTGTGACCAGCAGTGTGTTCTTCATTATACTTCTGTTCCTCAGAGCCCACCACTCAGCAGTAATCATACTGAATCTGTCCCATTTTCATCCAGCTCATTGTGAGAGTGCATGGCTGTTAGTAGGTAAAAATTACTACATTTTGTAAACACTGTATTTATTGAGCCATTACAGATTTTGTAATTGATTAAAATTGTTAAAAGAGAAAAGTCCCTTTTTATCAGATTTATCAAAATGTGATGGATGAAAGCCAACATTTGTAACACTCAGTCAAAGCGTGAGTTGAGTTGCTTTTCAGAGATTTTCTTGAAGAGGAAAACTGGCATGTATTCTCTTTTGTATTGTATCATCAGTTCATGTTGTAATATGTTATAATAACCGGTATATCATAATATAATATCCACTTATAACATAATATATATTCACTTATTGCATGATTGGTATTGAATAGTATAATTTTGTGTCAAACTATTTTTTCATACCATGCTACAGCAATGTATAGAATCAGATTGTACTCGAGGCTCATGACCCCCAAAGAGGAAAGATCTGCAGGGTAACAACAGACAAGTAGACAATACTTCACTTAAGGGGTTGCATGCTAAAAAACAAAATGTTGAGAACTGTTGTTTGACACTGTTAGGTATCTTTCCATATTATGCTGTAATGTAGGTTGTTACATTGAACAATACAGTCCTCTATCATACTGTGTTGTATTGTATTGCATCATAGTTATAGTTATACTCCTAATTAGTGTGTATTATTCATATATCATGAATTATACAGTACGAGGTCATAAACAGTGTTGAGAGATGTTAAAGTAATGTAATTTCTGAAATAGGTAAACTGGAGACTTTAACTTTGCTTTTAGTTTGTGTGACTGAGCGGTTGACTGTTAGTTCAGAATACGGGTGACAGTGTCAAATTTAGTAATTATATGAAATCAACTAACAACTCTGATTAAACAAAAAGGTGTGATGCTTTCTCATGGCCAATAAGCATTTTTCAAATGACAAAAGCAGGTTTATATTTATTAATCCAACTCATTCACACTGTTACTGACAACCTGCTTGATCTTTGTGTAGATGCAGTACTGTATGCGGAAAGTAATACAACTTATTATTGATTGATTTGAGTAGTTAAAAAGTAAATGTAATTACTTTTTAAACTGAGCCATAAGTAAATATTAATCGATTACATTTTCCATTGGTTCCCAACATTTCTGGCTGAGTCTACCAGCAAACCCTTCATCAAAGCATTCATATATGCTGATGTTCATGACACAGATTGCCACAGAGGCATAAAGAAGTAGAATTATTTTATATTTTAAGGAAAGAGAAGATTATAAAAATGTCTAAAAGGAATTACATAATTTTGTGTCTAAGAAACGTGTTTTTTCCTTTGGTAATCATCATGTGACTCCTCATATTACATTTTCTATCCATGCGAAGAAATACTATCTTTTAGGCTACAAAGCTATCTGCAGAGGGTGAAATTTGAAGAAAAAAAATCCAGCTGTAATCTTGAGTACTTATATATAAATACAATATTGTGGAAAAAATATATTTTCATCAACATTATATGAAGTTTCTCCATCTCCCCAGGAAACAAACAGACGGGTGTAAAGTCAAAGCAGCCAAAGCCAGCATGTCATGTCCACCACCTCATCCAGACAGAGGCATTATTGTCTGGAAGCCACACAAGCAGAAAAGTAGGGGCGACGGGGGTTATAATGCACATGAGTGTGTTTATAAGTGTGTGTGTGTGTGTGGCTCCTAAACTCTCTCTCTCTCCATTGGAATGGGTTTTAGTGTGTGTGTGTGTGTGTGCGCGTGTCTGACAGCTCAGATGAGGACTGGCTGCAGGCAGCTGCTTTGCTCGAGGCCACATTCAGTTCCGTCGCGCTGCATTAGTCCCCAACCAACCTGTCACCCCTAGCAAGAGAGTGATAGCACGCAGCACGTGCACGCACACACACACACACACACACTACTAAACACATTTACACACATTCATCACCGGTTTCCCATGTGTTCATGAGCACAAAGCGGTGCGTAACACACTGACATATGCAAGCACAACGCAAAGATGACGCTCACTTTGTCTCGTGTTGTTCGTACACGTTAGCATGGCGGCGGCTTCCTGTCCACACTAATACGAAGCTGTTTATCAGTTGGGGGGGAGGGAGGGAGGGTGAGAAAGTGTTAATCAGAGTGACTTTCAACTTAGTTGAAGTGCACTACGTGAATGTGTGTGTATTTATATGTGTGTGTGTGCAGTCCGTCAGTGCTGATATGCTAGTGAGGGGGACTAACCGGAGTTGAGTGGAGTCTTTTGTAGCGCAGGCAAGGCCCTCAGGCACAGCCCCAGACCTAGACCCCCCCCCCCCCCCTACTACCACCACCACCACCCACACACACATAGACATAGACAAGCACACACACACACACACCGCATGCATATGCCCTCGGCCGTCGTGCTGTAGATGTGATGTGACAACTACAGTGGGGCAGACTTTCCCACCATCACCCTACGTTTTCGACGGGATGTGACCGCGGATGGTGTGTGTGTGTGTGTGCAGCGGTGGTAGGGTGGGGTTAGTTGATGGGTGTCATAATGAGGCTTGGTTTGGTGGGACAGATGTTGGGATTCGGATTGCATTGGTTGAGACAAGGAAGTGATATTAGTATGAGAATCTCTCTTTCTCTCTCCCCCTCGTTCTTTTTGTCTCTCTCTCTCTGTGTCTCTTTCTCTCTCAGTCTTCCAGCCTGTCTGCTTCCTTGTGTTTTTCTATCTCTCTCACTGCCTCTCTCTCTCTCCACTTCTCCCTCTCTCTCTTTCTCTCTTTCTGGTATGATTTCCTGTGCCCGGAGCCACTGACAGAGGCAATTCTTCCCCACTCTACTGCAATGGTGCATCTCTGATTAACTTTTAATGACTTCACTATAACAGCCAGACACACACATAGAGTCCAGCGCTGGCTGGAGATGCAGGATAGCGATGAAATGAATCAACCAAGAAGTTTTCAGCACTTTGGCTCAACCGGGCTAATCGCCTGTAATGGAAGTGATACTTTGGAGAAATCAGATAGGATGGAGAGATACAGCCTGGTGAAATGCGGGAGAACTTTTTTCTTTTTGGTTGAATGGAGGGCAACAGTGCTCAAGGAGTTGCCTCAGCGTATATACTGTGAACATGTCTAATCTCTAATAGATTTGAAAACCCTCTTTTTTTTTGCTCATTTCCGATAATGTTGACTTAAATTTATGTAATGTTGTAGCAGCGCTGTAGGCTTAAGAGTTGAGTCAGACATAAAGGGCACACCATCAATTTTACATGTCAAAGTTAATTTAGTAGTCACAGCATGTACTACACAGCCTGTGAAAACAGTTGTATGGCTTCTGTGGCTCTGAGTGCGAGTTAATTACTCAAGGGAAACTTTGTGTTGACTTGTCCCAAATGACTCGACACTAACTTGGATTTGTCTCAAATGACTTAAGACTTGACTTGAGACCTGTCCTGACAGTCTCAACACATACTTGTAGGAATTCTTGACTTATTATATTTATTTTGACTTGGGACCTGATTTTGGATTTATCTCAAATGAGTTGAGGCTTGAACTGAAATTATTCTTATAAAATGAGACTTGATTCTGACTCAAATGAATCAAAACTTTACCATGGACCTGGCAAACTCAGAACTTGATTTGGACTTGTCTTAAATGATTTGAGACTCCAGACATACTGTGACCGTCTTTGGACTTGACTTGGGACTTGATGTGAGAACTGAATCGAAATTACTCTTACAACTCAAACTTGGACTGAATAACAGAATTGGACAGAATTAAAACTTGACTTAGAGGGCCTTGACATGACATGATTAACATTGACAGACTTGGGACTTTTTCAAATGAATCAAGACTTTACCATGGACTTGACTTACTTAAAACATGACTACTCAAGACTTAAGACTTACTTTGACTGACTTGGATCTTGACTTGGACGGGTCCTTTGAGACTCAATAATTGATTTGAGATGTACTCTGATAGACTTTTACTTGGACTTGTCTCGAAATACTCAAGACTTTAGACTTACTTTGACCAACTTGGAGCTTGATTTGGACATGTCCTTAGAGACTCAACACTTGACTTGAGACTGACTCTGACAGACTGAAAATTTGACTTGAGCCTTGACTTGATATTAATTTTGACAGACTTGGGACTTGTTCAAAAAAATCACGACTTTACCATGGACTTGACATACTTAAAACATGACTTGGACTTGCCTTGAAAAACTCAAGACTTAACTCTTGACTTGAGACTTACTCTCAGGCGCCCTTATTGAATCCTCTAAATGTACAAATGGAGAAAGCTTTAATCACAAGCAAACACTCTACACACTTAATGCAACCATAACACAGTCATGTAAAAATCCAGAGACAGAAATAAGAGCAGACTGAGAGAGTGGGAGGAAATGTTGAGAGCAAGCAGAGTGAAAAGAGAGATAAAATCAGTCATTGGGAAAAGGATGCACTACTACAGTACATCATCACAAAACCTGCCAAGTGCTTTAGCACACTAACAAATGGATGTTGAAGACACCACTAGTGGAGACAAGAGTGACCCACTTCCTGCCCGCTGGTTTAGAGACACTTCTCTCACTCTTACAGTTCAAAACATTTTAAGTCATATAAGTCTTTTATTTATACTTGTATCATTTTTGCATTTTGGGGTAAACAGGCTGATATATTTTGTGGTTGGAGATCCTTAATGCAACAGGAAATTGTACATTTCTGCAGTATGTGTTGTTTTTTACTTGTGTCTGGTGATTGTGGCTGGTGTCAGAACAGATATGTAAATGAGGAGGAGAAATGAGCCGAGAAGAGTTCGGCAATGGTAGAAAACGTATTAACTCTATGGCCACTCACCAATTTATAGGAGATAGTAAATGTGTAGCATCACTGATTTCCATAGCTTTGATATGCATCGTGTTATATCACATCTTTTTTTTGTTGCAATTTACATATATATCTATTTTTTTTATTATTTTCTATTTAAATAGACTGTACGGAGAGGTATTAAATACTACAATAAATGTATTTGTACTGTATATATATATATATATACACACATTTATATATATATATATACATAAAGGCTACGTAAAGTAAAAACAAAAACAAAACTCAAAAGTAGTTTATAGTAAGACTGAGCATGAGTAGATTGCAGGGATGTGTAGAAAAGTTATATGTAGTCCATCATTACACAGCACAGTATCGTGAAGAAGACTGAGTGTGTCAATGTAAGGCAAGGCAGCTTTATTTATATATACATTTCATACCCAGGGGCAACTCAATATGCTTTACCTAAAAACAAACATTTGACAGTACAAATTGGAAACATTAAAACATATAATAAAAAATAACCCAATTATAACAAAAATAATTTAACATTAGAAAAAAATCATAGTTAAGATGATTCACATAAGGTATTATAACAGATTGCCACATTGTAGTGTTTAAACATTAATGTTTAAAGAATAGGAAGCTATGACAAGATCAGTACTTAATGTGTAATACTTAATATGGAGTGAGTCAAAGTTTTATAGTTTCCTGGACTGAATTTTGTAAAACAAGCAAACAAACACATAAAAAGATGTATGCATCTATTAAGCTGTAATGCACCCAGTGGATGAATAAATGTTAAATGTAGCTAAAACACAGAGAGATGAATGACACATTTAGTTGTTTATGAGATATAAAAATCACGATCAAAAGTAAACTTTGTTCAAAATAAAAGCACTTCAAATCTGTCTTATCAATCATCGAACACTGCCATCTACTTGGTCTCCACTCTGTTCTGTTCGGATCTATTCAAAGAAACCACATCTGCAAAAGGTGTTTTAATGTGGTGCGTTTTCTCCTTGAGGCAGAACATAAAAATAACATAACCATAAACCCCACATAAAAGAATAAAACAATATAATAAAAACCAGTACAAATATATTGCATGGACTACTATTACAATAAAATGTCTTTGTGAAGTTTGGCATTTCATTCTCCTTTCCCTGCGTATACCTGCTGAATAGACATTGTTGTCAGGGTATTGATGAGTTCAGCCTTTTTGTTTTTTCTCCAGGCAGAACTCTCTCTTTCATGTTTCTGATCAGAAAGAAGGAAAACAGTTATGAATTAAACATGTGAGTGTAATACCTCTGCCAAATCCATACCTTAGTGCCCAATGGTGTGTGTTTGTGTTTGTGTGTGTGTAAACTGATAGTTTCCAACAATGCTTTTTGAAGTCAGCTTTTTTATGATTCTCCTCTATGTCTCATCTGGATCCTCTTTATGCTGTTCTGTCTACTTTAATAACTTCAGTCTTATTTTCTGTAGCTCTCCAACTGCTAACACTAACAGGTTGTGTAAATATAAGATGTAACAGGTTGTTTTCAATACTGCCTCTTGAAAACATACCAGGACTTGGGTTACCCACATTTTTGGAAACTACAAATTCAGGAATATTGATTAAAATATATTATAATGGGTTTGATGATGGTTGTCATGCTTTCTCCCAATTTTTCTATATTTTGATGAATGTTCTTCTAATGGAAGTTCATTCTCAACCTTTTGTAACAATATGAGTAACAAGATAATTAGTGTGATGTGACCTCTTAAACCATTTGGTAGTTCTTTGAATAGTGGGATTAGCTGTCATGTTTTTTCATCAGCTCAGGTCTTCAACAGTGATGTGCAAGAGGTCATTAAACAAGGTTAAGAGTCTACAGCCATGCTTGCAACTCTGGGAAACAGTATTATTATAGGCTCAGATTCAGATTCAGCTTTTTTTTATCCCCGACGGGCAATTCAGTTTCTACAGGCCCGACCTCAGCGGTGCTTTGAGCTAAATGCTAAGAGAACAGTAACATGCTCACAATGACTATGCCGCAAGCTTGTGTTAAGCAGATAATATTCTCCATGTTCATTATCTTAAGGTCCAATTTACACTGTGGGATGTTGTGCTGTCTGAAATGAAAGTTGACAATCTTGAGAAAAGCGTGGTGAAATCTTTGGTCATCGATCTGAAACACTCTTCCTAGATAGCACTGTGAGACATAGGTAGATAGATAGATAGATAGATAGATAGATAGATAGATAGATAGATAGATAGATAGATAGATAGATAGATAGATAGATAGATAGATAGATAGATAGATAGATAGATAGATAGATAGATAGGTATAGGGTTAGGGTTAGGTTAGATAGTATAGGATTAGGGTTAGGTAGATAGTATATTAGCCAGACGGCTATCCAATATCAAGATGTAACAGTGATCCAATGTTTAGTTTTTTCTCTACTATGGTAAATGACTGCCACCTAACCTATTATCACCTAGCATATCAGTCAGTCATGTCAGGGTTTCAGTTTTCAACAGTTGAGATACATTGAGAGTTTTTGCTAATGGCTGTATTGTATTGTGATGGAATATAAATACCAACTAATACAACTGAAGATTTCATTTGTAACCTGACTGAGAACACCTCTTCAACAAGTTTTTCGGTCCAGTTGTTTTGGTCCATATCCGAGTGCGATTGCTGTGTTCACACCTGCCCAAACCAACCACACCAATGGGGTAAATGCTCCAGGGTTAGATTCAACCGAACTAAACAAGGCAGGTGTGAAAAAGTCTTGAACGTTCCTTTAGTTTAGCACTGAACACATCGAGTAGCAGAGGCGGGTGGAAATGTCATTAGTTTTGCAGGTATTTAGTCATAAACTAAAGTATTGAACAACTTCAAATTGATCTGATGATGGTGCTAGGTGAACGATTAAAGTATGTACCAACCTCATAGTTGTTGATGCATTTTGCTCAAAACTCAAATGTGAACCTCATGATGGTGCTAAAATGAAAAGTTAGGAGATAACTAAAGTCAGTGGTATTCATTATCTTTGAACCATGAACATCTGTAAAAAAGTTCATGGCAATCCATCCAATAGACGTTGAAATATTTCAGTCTGCAGATAGAAGCTGTGAACAAATACAGGTGTCATCATAAGATTAATTTACTGCTGAAGTTACAGTTTTTAAAAACATTTGATCAGTTCCCTGTGTATCTTTTCACAGTATTTCTCTACGTGCCACACAACACATGAACACACCATGCCTTTCTATCCTATTTTAAAAGGATGGTACATTCAATAGGTCTCTATAGTGTGAAGTGACATATTGCACACACTGCTTTTCTTTGCCCAGTCAAATAAGTCAATCCTTCCTCTTTCTGTTTCAGATCCCCGATAATGAGGATGATCATCTGTCACTTCCACGCACACGTTCTGACCCATCCAAGGCCACCCTTCCCGCTGGTTATGCTGAGTATGTTCGTGTCCTTGTGCCTGCGAGAGGTTACACAGAAATATTGCAGGTTAGTAAAAACCTGCAGTGATACAAGCCTCATCCTGCTGCTAAGCCATCACATTTTATTAGTCTGTCTTTTTGGTGGACAGGTTTATTGTCACATGATGGTTTGACAGCTGCCTCAGTGGATATTTTCCACGTTCTTTGTAGAAAATCAAAATGCTGGGAAGGGTTTGAACATGAAAATATCCCTCGAGATATTCAAAACTAGAAAACTTTTGAACTTTTTTTTTTGGCTTGAATGCTAAAAGGGTGAATTTAGGTGTAAAATAAGACATTTTGGTAATTGTAGAAAGAAGAGAGAAAAATACCAACCTTTCAAAGCGCATAAGATACATAACTTCATTTCTGTGTGTGTGTGTGTGTGTGTGTGTGTGTGTGTGTGTGTGTGTGTGTGTGTGTGTGTGTGTGTGTGTGTGTGTGTGTGTGTGTGTGTGTGTGTGTGTGTTGTCCATACTGCCCATGTGAGTCAATGTGTGTGTGTGGTTGAGTGCTATATTGTGTTGCATCTCCCCGTAGTGGAGATGGAAGGCGACATGGCGGGCTGCTCTCTGTCAAAGGAAGGCGAGTGTTAATATTTAACTGAGGGAGGCTCTATTTAGAGCCCGCCGCCTCTCCTTCTCCCTGGTGGACAGCAGAACGCCGATCCCGACCGGTGCCGTTATGGAGGAAAGCTGTAGGAGGCAGCCGCACGTCACTAAGTCTCCCTGACAGAATCAGTTTGCAGATGAGCTTTAAAACGCGTCGCGCTGTTTTCCGTGCCTGCGTGTTTGTGTGTGTGTGTGTGTGTGTCTACGTCCCGACAATCTCTAATTTAAGAGTTTCTCTCCTCAGAGAGACTTGCATGGCATCCCATCATGCTTTGCACCTGAACTTGCAGGCCCATCGCAGGGCATTCAGGTACAGCGCTGCTCCCCAAAAGTGCAAAGCCCACACATTGAAACATTTATTCATCACAACAACAGTTGTTGTTTTAACCGGAGCTGACCCCGAGTTTCTTCTTCTGTATTTCAGCACTTTTCTTCAACATCTGTGCTGTTTAGAGATTACCTGTCTATGAAGTAGTTTCTCTTTAAAGTTTCCATTGGTGAAGTTTGAGTTCTGTGGTTGGAACTTTTTCCCAGTTGAGCCATGAATATCACTGCCCAGCTGCTCTTCATACAAGACAAACAAGTAAAATGTTCCACCTCCTTTCAGACCTCAGACTACCAACACACTACGCAATTTATTTCTTTTTATGCATTTAGAGCAGTACGGTGGCCCCCTAAGGACAAAGCATCAACATGAGTGAAAGCACAAAAATTAAAGGAGACATGCTGCAAATCAAGAAATAAACTTAAATGCGTTTTTTTCGAAATATTTGTTATAGCATTTCTGGACTTGCAGTGAGTTTACCTTAATGTTTGTGTTGTAGTTTGTCCTTAGGGGCCACCGTATATCAGTATGGTTGATATGCAATTACAAAAGTTCCTGTTGAGTTATGCATAGCACACATTTTCCCAGGTTTATTAACAATTAAAGAAAGGTTGTGATGAGAAACAGAAATTTAAAATACAGAATTGACAGTAGATGAAAGCTGTATTCTGGCTTCTTTGAACACATAAGACCAGCTCCTGCATATCCTAACTCCTCACCCTCTCCCTACAGGTGAGCCCCGGCCACAAACTTAACCACAGTATAGTTTGTCTTCACAGCAATGGTCCAGTTCAAGTTTTTCAGCATTTTTTCATTGTCAGTCCATTTCTTTTTAATTTCCCATTAATTGAATTACCCATGCTGCTTATACTGTAGCTTTTAATACATTTTTTGAAGATCAGCATTATATTTTCATGAGTAGCAGATGTCAGAATAATTTCTCTAGGTTGAAACTGATCCTCAATATTTGACTTCTTTTCTGAGCTGGCTGATCTTAGGACAAATCCCTCCAAATCCCTTTAAAATTGTATTAATGAATTACCTCTTTTGTAGTTCTTCTTCACTTGCAGAATGTACCTAGCAGGCAGTCCCAGTCTGGCTGTGTAAGTAACTGCATTTTAAGTGAGTCAGACTTGAAATTAAATGGATGTACAGAAATCTGGCCCTGAGTGTTTCAGCCAGTAAATGTAAGAGCTTTAATTAACTTGAGGCTTGTGTTGAAGCAATTACAGATATACAGCAAAACATGTTATTTAAATGGAAATGCCACTGAGTTTGCCGTTACTTACTGATTAGATGAATGCAACTCTCTTATAGATTATTTATCTTATTGTTTTGTTAGTTTTCTAAGCTTTAAAAATGGTTAGAGTGAACATAAATTTAAGTGAAATACAATACTTTTTAAGAAAATATTTGATTATGGGCAAGGTTGAATCTGCCTCTGCTCGTCTGTTTAACCCTTTCATATTGTTTACTGTATCCACTAATAATTAGCCTCTACAACAAACTTTTGAACCAAAAATCTATTTTACAGTCATAAATATTATCAGTCATTAATAAATGGTTGATGATGACTCCTTAATAAAACTTCCAGGAAGCTGAGAGACTGTCTTCTTTAGGTTTTACATTATGTATTCAATTAAAAACTTTTACAATTACAGTATATTATTATATTAACCTATGTTACCTAGAACAGGGGAACATGGTCATCATAATTTCAACTAATGTTACTGAACTTGAAGAGTGCAACAATATTGCTTAATGCTGATTTTTGAATTTCTCAATAGATATGGGTCAAAATTAACCTGGAACATATGCTGTGATTCAGCAGCACAAAATTAAAAAAAAAAAAAAAAAAAAAAAACTATTTCCATGTTTGAAGCCAGGAAAACAGTGGATTAAACCTTTAAGTCCCGGATCAATGTTTCTGCAGGAATGTCTGCAAACTATGGAATGCTGGGAAGTTGAGGGTGGATAGGAAGTGCCCTCTCTTAACCTTTAACCTCCAGGGGGAAACCTTTTGTCAAGTGCTCAACAAAGGCCTCTTTAGCATGAGGAGTCCTCGGCTTCAGTGTCCTCTAACACCTCCCTCCCCTGCTTATCCCCTCTTATGTTCAGAGTACTTGTGTGTATAATGGATGTCAGGTGTGAGTGAGTGTGTTCATGTTTTGTATCTGTAATGATTTATAATCATCGACGAGTGCAACAGCTCTTGTTTATTCAGCCGAACTGCAGAAAGACATCCAGTACTAACATGTATCCAAAAGTACTCTGACTCTTTGACGGCTTATCAGACGTAATGCTTGCCGTAGTGCTGTAATAACTGTCGCAAACATAAACACTCATGACATCTCCCCCTTTTAGATGCTGCTCTTATCCATAACCCCTGAACCCTCAGTTCAGAACAAATAACAGAATCTTACTTATTTTCTGTCAACCTAACAAATATATGCTTTCTGTTACTGTTACAATAACCATACCTCTATACATACAGTATATTTCCAAAACAGGAACCAAAATAATAATAACACTTTCAAAGTGCTTTCACAGTAAACAGTCTGTCATCTTCTCACTTTTTTTTTCAAAACTCCAGTCTCTGAACAGGTTTAACAAGCCCACCAGACCGGGTGGGAAACAGTCCATCAGTGTCCACTCTTGGACTGGGTGAGCTGTGCTCCTCAAGTACATCCTGGTATAAAATAAGAGTCAAACGGTCTAATCATCGAACAAATGAAAACCTATAAAAGAAGCAGGTATGAAATGTACAAAATCCCCTGTAATGATTATTAAGCATTATTCCATCACTACAACAACACAGTCATTCTAATTGTCCCGTTGCTCTCAGTTTCTCATTTTATCAGAAATACTGAGACCTTTCACAATAAAAGCAGGGACACATTTATTTCCCCAGAACAGGCTTTACCAGTTGAAAGAAGTGTTAAACAGCAAACTAAAAGCAGCATGTTGAGACTCTACTCTTAAAAGCATAATTTCAAAATCATGGCGAACGAGTAATTTAAGACACTGCTGCATTTCATCCTTCTTTTCTTCTTCTGTCACATTTCTATCCAAACAAAAATGCCTGAAAATATACAAAAAACACAATGTATGATCAAAGAATATCATTTAAAACATAACAAATGGGTAAATTAGATATAAAGGCTTGCTTCCACTCTGAATTTCTTTTCAGATGAGATACTTAAGTTACCTGCTTGTGAATTTAAGGTCAACAGAATAAATATACTGTACTCTTAGATGTTTATTTTGCTATTAGTGTAGTCACAAATCTTGAAATTTCCATGCATTCTTAATGTCTCCTTTCGTCTCTGTTAATGCAACTTCTTAAAGTCCATTAATATCCTGTTATAACGCCAGCCTGACCTGTGATGACAGTCTCGTGGTTACTGAGGCAGCAGCTACCAGAGATCGGAATATTAAATTAAGAATAAACCCTGCTGAACTTCTGTAATATTCAAGGCTAGCTCTGGCAATTTTAATTAGCAGATACAAATAAAGCATTTCAAATGTGTGTATGCATGAGAGTGTGTGTGTGCGTGATCTGATGGGATCAATAGTCGTTTGGGAGGCCCAGTTGGCAGCTGCTGAGAGCAGGAAACAGGTGCAGACATGGCTGCTTGATGTACAAGGCGACTGAAATGAGATGAAACCACTTGACCCCCAGAAGAACCAATTAATTACACAAAATCTCCTGCAACAGTGAAACTCCTAACAGCTCGACTGTGGCAGATCAGCGAGGAATGCCCGGAGACCCCCCCGCCCTCCCCTCCCAAAACGATTCCACATAGCTGTTAGAGTAAAGAGAAAGCTGATAAAGTTCACTGAGGAACCAAAAGAGTTGAAATGTTTGCTGCCTGGTAATTAGAGACATTTTTCAATGAGGCTTGAAATGTTGCACAGAGCGAGAGGGAGAGAAGAACGAGAGGGAGAGAGAGAGATGAACGGTGAATGTGTGTGTGTGTGTGAGAGAGAGAGAGAGCCACAGATTGACAGTTACTGGGAGGATTTTCAACAGGCCTCTTCCTGAGAGTATTGTGGAGCAGCAGCTGAGATGTTAGGCATGCTAATGCTACTGCTAATTATGCAACTGTGTGAAACTAGCCAGAAAACACACACAACACACACACACACACACACACACACACACACACACACACACACACACACACACACACACACACACACAGCAGCACCTCAGAGACAAGCACACTGGCCAAACCAAATACAACAGAGAAATTTCCATTTTTACATTAGTGCCATCTAAAACTCACAACTGTGGTTTATAAAAGTGGAATTACGAAAGTGTGTTGCCTCCGGCAATGCATTTAGTTAGTTAGTTGACTAGTTGACTAGTTAGTTAGTTAATTGACTAGTTAGTTAGTTAGTTAGTTAGTTAGTTAGTCAGTCAGTCAGTTAGTTAGTTAGTTAGTTAGTTAGTTAGTCAGTCAGTCAGTCAGTCAGTCAGTCAGTCAGTCAGTTAGTTATTCAGTCAGTCAGTCAGTCAGTCAGTCAGTCAGTCAGTCAGTTAGTTAGTTAGTTATTCAGTCAGTCAGTCAGTCAGTCAGTCAGTTAGTTAGTTAGTTAGTTAGTTAGTTAGTTAGTTAGTTAGTCAGTCAGTCAGTCAGTCAGTCAGTCAGTCAGTCAGTTAGTTATTCAGTCAGTCAGTCAGTCAGTCAGTCAGTCAGTCAGTCAGTCAGTCAGTTAGTTATTCAGTCAGTCAGTCAGTCAGTCAGTCAGTTAGTTAGTTAGTTAGTTAGTTAGTCAGTCAGTTAGTCAGTTAGTCAGTTAGTCAGTCAGTCAGTCAGTCAGTCAGTTAGTTAGTTAGTTAGTTAGTCAGTCAGTCAGTCAGTCAGTCAGTTAGTTAGTCAGTTAGTTAGTTAGTTAGTTAGTTAGTTAGTTAGTTAGTTAGTTAGTCAGTTAGTTAGTTAGTTAGTTAGTTAGTTAGTTAGTCAGTCAGTTAGTCAGTTAGTCAGTTAGTTAGTCAGTTAGTCAGTTAGTCAGTTAGTTAGTTAGTTAGTCAGTCAGTCAGTCAGTTAGTTAGTTAGTTAGTTAGTTAGTTAGTCAGTCAGTTAGTTAGTTAGTCAGTCAGTCAGTTAGTCAGTTAGTCAGTTAGTCAGTTAGTTAGTCAGTTAGTCAGTTAGTCAGTTAGTTAGTTAGTTAGTCAGTCAGTCAGTCAGTTAGTTAGTTAGTTAGTTAGTTAGTTAGTTAGTTAGTTAGTTAGTTAGTTAGTCAGTTAGTCAGTCAGTCAGTCAGTTAGTCAGTTAGTCAGTTAGTCAGTTAGTTAGTTAGTTAGTCAGTTAGTCAGTTAGTTAGTCAGTCAGTCAGTCAGTCAGTCAGTCAGTCAGTCAGTCAGTCAGTTAGTTAGTCAGTCAGTCAGTCAGTCAGTCAGTCAGTTAGTCAGTCAGTCAGTCAGTCAGTCAGTCAGTCAGTCAGTCAGTCAGTCAGTCAGTCAGTCAGTCAGTCAGTTAGTTAGTTAGTCAGTCAGTCAGTCAGTCAGTCAGTTAGTTAGTTAGTTAGTTAGTCAGTCAGTTAGTTAGTTAGTTAATTGACTAGTTAGTTAGTTAGTTAACATTTGTTGAACATTTGGTGCTAAGTTTAGCCATGGAGGAACCGCGGAACAAGTGAGTAGTGGCACAGACCCAATAGCGCCACCATGTGATCACTTTCAAAGTACTTATCCGAACTCTTTCGGATAAGTTGTTGTTTTTTGTTGTTTTTATTGATGCTGTTTTTGGATTCCTTCACCTCTTTCAGACCAAATCCATCATCAGATAAAAATGTGGCATTGGTTTGTTGGCAACGTTTTTAAAATTCTGGCTTTCTACGATATCTATGCATCGCATAAACAGTGTGATTAAAGTTAGGTAGAGATTGTTATTATGGTATAAACTGTGGTTAATGTTTGGCAACTACAGCACTCAAGTATTATGTGTATATTTAAGTCTGATATCTTATGTCTCTGTGCCGTGGACCTCTGCTTTCTTTCCAAAAACATTTTCACTCTCCAAAGAGTAGTTCTGTTTAAGGCAGTTTACAGAGCTTTGCTAGCTTGTTGTGCTACATTGAAAATATCTCAAAGAACTTCAGTACAAAGTTACAAAAAGTGGCCACTTCATTGCCTTAGTATGTTTTGCAACAATTTTTATCAAATTTAAATGAAAAGTTTAGATTACTCAGTGGTTCATGAATCTGACGCACTTAGAAATTGCTGCAGTTTATCCTTCTTCAAAGCATTTAAATTCCCACACAGAATTTTGGTATTTTCGAAACATCCGCACGACTGAATAACTGTTATTTTGATAGAGAGATTGAGTATCGTTTGATATTATTTACATTTTAGGAGAAATAACATAAATGATGTTACATAACCTGAATTATGAGCTTCAGTTTCCACCTTAAAAACTGTTCAAACCCTCGGGTGTGTCATTCATCTGCAGGTTTGTTCAGCAGAGAGGAGAGGGGTGTGGTGGGGTGGGGGGGTGGACGAGGATGTTTGAGGTGTATAGGTATCAGGTGGCCTTCTCTTCTGAAGCACGAGACTCAAATTTTGAACGCTGCCCTAATTGAGTGCCCCTCCCCTGGCCAGCGTGGTCCTGTGTCCCCCCTCTCGGGCCCGGGGGGCCGGTGTGGCCGTCTGGGGGGGCCTGACCCCAAAACCCTGCCTCAGGCACTGACTGCCACCAGCCTGAACCCTCCCTAACCCCCCCAACTATCTCTCTCCCCTCTCTGGCTTTCTTTCTCTGATGCTTTGCTCCTCTCTGTGCAATTGGCTCTGAGCTACAGACTTCTTTTGTCTATCCTCATTAGAATACTGATCCTGTACACACACACACACACACACACACACACACACACACACACACACACACACACACACACACACACACACACACACACACACACACACACACACACACTCATTTTTCACTAATTGCAGTATCATTAGTCCCACCATTGCTAGCCAGATGGTAAACAAAGGAATCTGAAAATTAAAAAGAGAAAATGGGAATGATTTCACACATCCACTTATTCAAAAAAAAACTCACTGATGGGTTTTAATAGTTTTTTGACAACAATGAAGCTTTATGGCACAGAGGGATGAGCTTTATAAGGCTTTGGCAACACAGATTATACATATTAGTCTAATCAATTTTGGTCTGTTGACAATAAAAAAAGTACACCAAACTTATCCTTTAACACCGGTACATTTGATGAACCGTGTTATCTCAGCTGTGTGTACATCTTTAACTCTACATGTGTGGCTGCAAGTTTTGAAAAAGTAGCATGTATGGTAATCTGTCGGTCACATGACTGATCGATGGTGATTTCGCGATTGCAATAATAATAATAATGATGATAATGATGCAAATTCAAGATACGTTCCTGCATGAAAAGGTCAAACCAGCAGACCTCTTGTGATTTGGAGCAGTTGCCATTTATTGGGTTGTGGTAACTTACATCATTGCAGCATTCAGCAAGAATAGAAATGCAAAACTTAAACTTCATTGTGCCACATTTACATGAAAAGTTTAGATTACTCATGAGTCTGATTCACTTGGAAATATGTACAATGTATCCTCCTTTAAAGCCCTTAAATTCCCACACAGAATGTTCTTATTCTCAGAACATCCGCATGACTGTATAACTGTTAATTCTGATGGAGAGATTGAGATCTATTGGTATAAATTATCTTTAAATAGAAAGTCTTGAGAGTGTTGAGAAAGTACAGTGTCATAGTGACAGCAGCCCAGTGATATACTGAAAAAATCATTACTTCAAACTAAAACTGTTAATAGCTGTTTTGTACAGATCACAAAAACAGATTTTTAACAGATATAGGCCTACACTGGCACACAGGAAGTGATGCATTTTACATGTCTGGTGTATTTTCAATTAATGGTTGAAAAAACCCTCTTTAAAAATATAAATCCAGTAGAAGAAAAATTAATATTGTGATTTTGAATCTGCCTCCTTTGATTGCCGGTGTTTCTTATTGAAGCCTTTTGTTTTTCCTTTGTTTGTTATGATCACACATTCTGCCTCTGAACTGTTCTGAAATTCTTGTTCTCTCTCTCTCTCTCTCTCTTCTCTCTCTCTCTCTCTCTCTCTCTCTCTCTCTCTCTCTCTCTCTCTCTCTCTCTCTCTCTCTCTCTCTCTCTCTCTCTCTCTCTGTCTCTGTCTCTGTCTCTCTCTCTTTCTCTCTCTCTTTCTCTCCCTGCTGTAGGGAATCCACATGGAAACCGGTGCGTGTAAAGAGAGAATAACTAATATAGACACTCCAACATCCATTCTTCAACTGCAGCAGCACTAGCTTTGTTGAGTTCCTCCTACATTTCTCTCTCTCTCTCTCTCTCTCTCTCTCTCTCTCTCTCTCTCTCTCTCCTCTCTCTCTCTCTCTCTCTCTCTCTCTCTCTCTCTCTGTCTGTCTGGTCAGGACTCCTCAGGTCAAGACTCACACCAGCAGCAGGTTGGCTGATTCATCCTCACCTCACCTCGCCTCATGACTCAACCATTCATTCAGTACAGGAAACATTCATAAAAACATAAAGATGTTTGGCACATGTTCCTGGTTCAATTGTCTGACTGGTAATCTGGATCTTTGAATTCTGAAAATTTAAATCTGAGGACATTTGGTGTCAGTATTTTGGATACATTGAAGAGAATAAGATAGTATCATAAAATAATTTAGCTTATACATAATAGTGATACAGTCATACATGATAATGGAAATACACCCAGGAAATGCAAGGGGGAGAGGTCATATTAAAGAGGTCATATGATGCCCCTTTCCCAGTTAAACATTCTCACTTTTAGGGTCTACTTACAAACATTTGCAGGTTCTTATGGTCAAAATCACCTACTAATTACAGCAGTGGATGCAGCCCCTCTGTCTTACTCAGTCTAAAACGGGCTTTTTTGTGTTTGCTCAATGACCTTCTCTTCTGATTGGTTGACTGTTTTCTGAGTGACACATGCCCAGGCCAACAGGTAGTGGACTGTAGCACACAGAGAGCAGAGGAGAGGAGGGACATTAGCGCGACTATAAATGACAGCAAAATGCAATAGAGACTTTCACATTTATCTGAAATGAAACAAGTGGATATAATATAGTTAAATAACATATTTAGCTTATTTCAGGAGCATTTATTTCTCATGCATTTTCCATGGACTGAACATTTTGATACTTTCACAGTATTTATATAGCACATAGACCTGCTTTATTATATATATTCAAAAAAAGAAATCTCTCTTTCTACAATATGTCCCTTTTAATGAGAGTATTGAGTAGTATATGAGTTGCTGGAAAAGTTTTATCATATTTCCTACATAGTATGTTTTTGGTTATGAGTAAACTGAATGAATTCTTAATATATTACAGTAGATCTTTAGGATATTGCTTTCTGGCTTTGATACAAGCATGAGGGTCAATCTTTATTGGCTGTGACAGGTGCTTTACATACAAAAGATATTTCATCCACATTCATGTCTTAGCAATGCAGGAAAAACATAATCCATAATGATGCAATCAGATATGTCCGTGGGCCCACCTGTTATATATCTGAAATCAGTAGTTATAGGTACAGACAGCGTTGCCTCTTTCAGACACAAGCAGAGAGAAATAACAGGTAACGCTGCGCAATCGAGCAGGTCCTTTCAAATCCGCTCTCCTCCATCCACTAGCAGCTGTCTATCATTTTGATTGGCAGCTCAGAGGAGGGCTCTGACGGGCAGATGAGAGCAAGAAGCCGATCTCTGCCTCAGAGGCAACAGCGGCAGTCCTGTGTTCTCCTGCCCACCTCCCACCGCCTCCTCCTGCTCCGCTGCCCGCCACCTGCAGTCCCTCCCCCCCTCCTCAGCCTGCAGCCAATAAAAAGTGGACATTGTCTAATGGAGGGAATGTATTGTTTACTGAAACCAGAATCTCTCCATCCGAGTATCGTTAAAACATCAAGGAAAGACGAGAAAGCATGACAGATATAAACTTGTCACCAAGAGCGATTGCTGCATTCAAGAGCCTCTCCATCATCTGTAAAGCTCTCAGAAACTTCACTGAACATTCTTTCACGGAGAAACGTCATGCTGCTATTGCACCTCCTTCTCCAGGCCAGCTTCTACCTATAGATTCTTGTTTTTCACCTGCATCACACTTTCCAGAAGTGACTTCAATCTCCAGGACCACCCTCATCCTCCTTTTTATGGACCCTCACAACGCTCTCCCAGGATCACCTTCGGCTTCCTTTTATGGGCCCATACTTTACTCTACAACACACCACAGCTTGCTCCCCAGGTTGACCTTGTTCTCCAGGCCCACCTCGCTCTCCAGGCTCCCCGTGACCACTTGGTTTTTCGAGCTGCCTCTGCAGGCCCTCACTCCACAGGCCTTCACTAGTCTCCAGGCTCCTCATGCCCACAGCTAGAGTCTCTTTGATGTTTCCCTCCTGGCAGACAACATAGGGGCTGGTAGACAGATTGGTGTGTGTGTGTGTGTGTGTGTGTGTGTGTGTGTGTGTGTGTGTGTGTGTGTGAGTGTGTGTGTGTGTGTGTGTGAGTTTAGTCCACACATGTACGCACAAACACAGAAAAGAAATAAAAAAACTCACACGTGCACAGCAGCTATAAGATGATAGGAGCTTCATTGGTGTGTACGTAAGTGTATGTGTGTGTATGTGTGTGTGTGTGTGTGTGTGTGTGAACTATACTGGAATACACTCTTTTCTTGTTCACACACACACACAACTACACAAAAAAGGCAAACATGAAAAGGACTGAGTGATGAGCGGCTGACAGCTCGACTGGCTCGGCTCGGTCTGGCCACAGTGGGCGGGGCCTTGAGTGAAGATTGACACACGTCACCGCCAATAAGAGTCCAACCGCTCAACTGTCAAAGCGCAGCAAACTGGATCGCAGCCTCTGGGAAGATTGCAACGACAAAAAAAAAAAAAAAATGAAACACAATCCAAAAGGTTTTGAGGAGAACATTTACAAACAGAATAGATTTGACATATTTGAAAACGCTGCCAAAATGAAAGATAAAAAGACTGAATGACATTTATGTAAAATAAAGACATTTTTTCAGCAAAGGCTCACATTACTTAATGGATACTGTATGTTTGGTTTTGCAGCAGCTTTTCTCAAAAATTACAAAAAAGTAGCAATTTTTCATGCTCTCTTTTTGGTGTATATTGTGGGAAGTGGGAAACATTGCAAGATTACTTAAAAAAATACTTGACTTGTATTTATATCCTCGCTGAATGCTGCAGTGACGCAAGTTTCCATGACGTGAAATGAGGCAATTGTTCCAAATCACAAGAGGTCAGCTGGTTTGGTCATTTCATGCAGAAAAGTATCTTGAATTATCATTAATCAATCAATCAATCTTCATCTATATAGTACCAAATCACGACAAAAGTCATTGCAAGGTACTTTTCACAGAGCAGGTCTAGACTGTACTCTTTAAAGTAATTTAAATGGACCCAACATTCCCACATGAGCAAGCACTTGGTGACAATGGCAAGAAAGAACTCCCCTTTAATGGGAAGAAACCTCAGGCAGAACTGGGCTCCAGGTGGGCGACCATCTGCACTGACTGGTTGGGGTTGAGAGAGAAAGAGAGGAAGATGGAAAGTAGGAGAAGAGGGACAAAGGAGAAATGAAGAGGAGAGGGACAGAGGACAGAGAGGCACAGTGACAATCAATCAACATTGAAAATAATAGTCATTGCAATTGCAAAATCACTATAAATTGGTCCATAGATTACCATGAATGCCAAGAACACAAACTGACATCATCATTTTTTTTGGAAATACTGTTTACATCATACAGACTTTTACAAAAGAAATATAAATGATCATAAATACAAAACATGTAATATTACAACCAGCTTTAAAATAACGTTTAGCGAATACAAATTTTCTGTTAGTATGCTTTTTATAGCTCTCCATACACAGCACAGGATGACCGTCTCAGAGAGAGAGAGAGAGAGAGAGAGAGAGAGAGAGAGAGAGAGAGAGAGAGAGAGAGAGAGAGAGAGAGAGAGAGAGAGAGAGAGAGAGAGAGAGAGAGAGAGAGAGAGAGAGAGAGAGAGAGAGAGAGAGAGAGAGAGAGAGCCAAGGTCAGAAGTCTCTAAACTTGACTGATAGGAAATCTGCAAGTCAGGGCAAAAATACCTAAGAAGCCCCAGATCATAGTTTGGAAAGCCAGCCTTGTGTAATGAAACAGCTGTATAAACATCTCATCTTATCATTGGCTACTTCAGACCAACATAGAAACTGGCATTATCACTTTCATTTTAACACATTAATAAGTACATGCTGTACCAATAATAAATTAACAAATTGATGACTGCTAGTTGAATCTGCACAGTGTGACTTGTGAAGAAAAATATTGCATAGATGTTTTTAGGCTGAGCAACTGTTCAGCATTACAGTAAACTACTGGCAGCTGTGGTCGCCTGTATTTGAATTAAATTCTACTGTAATGTACTTTAACAGGTCATTACTGTAAATGATTACAGTACTCTGCTGTAGAATGTGAGGTTTACAGTTTTATACTGTAGCTAGACCTGCAGTCATAAAAAATGCATAACTCTTAACATCAAACACAGAAGAGGATGAGACAAGCAACAGCTTTATGGACCTGAACATTTATTCAAAAACTCTTAAATATGTCAAGTTTGTTTAAGTATGTGTATATTTAAGTAAAAATAACTCTCAGGGTTCATGTCCTGTCACAGGGACTCAATATAAATCTGTTCATTATAATATCATGAGTCTAAACAGAAGCTGCTTTGCAAACTACTGTTATATAATACAAAAGCACAACTAATTAGATTGCTAGATAATACAATTTGTAATGCTTTCAAATGTCCTCGGTCCTGTCCTCTAATTGGCTGAAGGTTGGCAGCCAGGCTTCCAGGCTCACGGCTCACTCAGTGATAAAGAAGAAGAATGATAAAGAGTGAAAGAAAGAGAAATGAAACAATTGAATGGCAGAGAGAGACATATTTAAAAAGGACACCTTCCCTTAATGAAGTGACATCACATTCTTCAGAAGAGTGATGATGAGGATTCACTGTGAGCTTGTTTGTCTTCTTAGGTGTTATTTTCCTCCTGGCTTGTCTCTGTTCTCCTCTCAAGTTTAATTACAATGAAATACCCAAGGAAGTAACACTTTTATGAGTAAACAATAAGTCTGAAAATCACCTGTTATATCCCAGGTTTTAGTACAGCTTGGCAACAAACTACAGTATCTTTGCAGCAACCTAGCTACAGCTTAGGAACACACTTGTATGGAAGCCCACAGGGGACTTAATTAAAATGATCACATAAAAGTGACAATAAAAATGTAAGTCCACAACAGCATTATAATTTTCCACATGTGTGTTATTTGAATAAAAAATGTAAGTGGAAATGCAATAATCCAATTTTCATTTTCATTTTTATGTACTGGAACAAGCATTTTATGACAATGATAATATGAAATAATATGAAAATGGAAAAACAGTTTGACATTTAATTTTCAAAGTCATACCCCACTGTACAATGGACAATATTCCAAATGTTAATTCAAATATGAAAAGTTAAAAGTAACCTAATTTTTTCATTTATGCGAGCAATATTGAAGTCACATTTAAAATGAAAATGCAATTTTCTAACAATTTGAAAATGAAAACGATATTTGACATTTCATTTTCATAGACCTAACCTGCTTCACAGTGAACAATATTCAAATGCAATTAGCAAAACAGTGCCCCCACTCTATTGCAATTACATTTAGTCAAAATGAAAACGCAGTCTGTCAGTCATCTCATCAAGGCAGGTTTTCAGTTAGGACATTACTTCCTCATTCATTCATTTTGCTGTATGTTATCAATGATGGCTTTTTTTTTCACGGTGCCAGCAAGACTTACCCCTGATAAATATATTACGTCAAAAGTCAACGCACTTTTACCTGCACCCACTAGCAAAGAAGAGAAAGGTTTCGAGTTATACATATAAAATTACATCCACAATTATGAGGCTGAGTAACTAAGACTATAGCCTAGCTTGATGTCTGTAAACTTACTATTTTTCTTCATAGAATTTGATAATATAAGCTAGATGACTGACAGTATGTGCATTTGTAATGGTGTTTAATGTATAAATACCGGTTACTTTAAACTTCCAACCACTGAAGAACATTACCTGGAAATGATCTCTTGTGCCTGCCCTGTCCTTACTAGGATTATGCCAATTTAATGTCAGCAAAAACTGAACATAGTCACTTATTGGGTAACCAGATGCACAACGTGATCTATTTTCTGATTATGACGTTACTGACCTTTTAGTTTGATTCCACAAAGGAGGATGAATGAAGATAATATGATGTTGATGGTTGCATGTGGCTTCTGTTCCTTTATTACCATCACATCTTATAGTAGTTGTTAATGTCTGTTCTTGGTTTTGGCTTCAACAGGCATCAAAATGAACAATATCTTACCCTAGTTAGAAAGAATGGTACCTGTTTGAATGTGGCTGTATTTTTACAACAATGTATCAGCACTGAGATGAATAATCAATGAATAATGTGAAAACTTTCCACCCACGTAGATTCAGAAATGGCAATTTGTTAAGTCTTTTTATTATCACAGTACATTGGTTGTTTCATTGAATTTCTTCTTCTCCAGTGAAATGTTTGAGGAAATTCAGAATTTGGGGGTTAATCTTATCTCTCACCCAGGCTGCTACATAATTTAGCCTGTGCGGATAAGGGCTGATGGTCTCTAACCTGCCAAAGAACCTGTTAAAACTTTATAGAAGAGTCCTGCGGTGGTGGGATTACTCTGAGCTAATCTTCTGTAGTTCAATGGGAAAGAATTAGCATTGCAAATGACCACTGATGAACTGACCATTATCAGTGGAAAACCATGATGAAGCTGGGGTTGCTGGCCTCTTCTGGGCAATGCCTGTGAGACCTTGGGGCTTTGCTGCACACGCTTTGACACTTAGAATTAAAAGCCAGAAGTCAGAACAATTAAGTGTCAGGGTTTTTTTTTTTCTTCCAGTGTCTGGTGAGAGACACATCAGCTCTTAAAAGAAACATTTTGCTCCAGTTATTGCTCTTCAAGGGGATCACACTTTTTATAGAACTATAGGAATTCACTTACTTCTCCCTCAAGGGGTACTACTTAAATGTCATTTTTGTCAAGCAGATTATGACAAACTTTTAGACTCCTTATTAAATATCGCATGTCACAGCCCATCAACCTTGATGTCGAGAGCAACATTAGACAGTCTGTAATGATCAAATGTTGTTTTGATTTGAAATGAGACAACAATGAGGCGGCGTCAGAAGAGGATTCACTCGCTATAGCTCGCGGTTGTAGCTGGATGTACGGCCTATGGCTGGCAGGCTGCTGCTAGCGCTCTGCCAGGCAGATGAGAGCCGGGTTAATGTTGGGATTTGTTCCCTAAAGCTCCGACACAGAAGAAATACTGATCAGCTCTGCCGTCAGCCTCAAGACCTGCTAATCGCTAATCAGCACTTACACAGCCTCTGTCTGACTCACACACATATATAGAGACACACACACACACACACACACACACACACACACACACACACACACACACACACACACGTACAGAGATGAGTAGTGACACAAATCACATCATGGCATTTTCTTATGTGTTTGTGCACAAAGCTGAAATACATGTGTGGAACTTTTTAGTGTTGAACTTTTTCTGCTATGCACTTTAGAGTCTTGCAACTAAGATCAATTGAAATACAGTTTTTTAAAATCACTATACTGCAATCTTCATCTTATAATCTAGTTGTTTATCATGATAACTAAATTCTCAGTGTTGTTTTACGCAGCCTAAAGAACAATAACTAGAAACAACAGCAATGTAATAAGGTTTGCTGAAACTGGAACTGGAGGCTGGAACTTTTAACTTTTAAATTGTATGTGGAATATAATTTAGGTAACATGGTATATATCTGAATATATACCTCTGTTACTTTAACTGTCTAAAAATATATTTCAAAATCTGCTTTTTGAATGACTTTGAATGATGTTTTTGAAGACAAAGATAACAGTTTTAATAGTATACATCCTTTATTTGACTTAAAGTATATTCAAATGAGTTACATGTAAATTGATGCATAATATAAAACAAATGCAACCACTGAGGTGAAAAAACTTAGTTACTAAAGAGTGGAGGATGTTTTTTTTAAAACCCAACTTTTAATTTTGAACTATTGCAATGTTGCAAATTTCGAAAATGCTCATTTCATATCCTTCTTTCAGCTTCATTAGATCAAATAAAATGTTTTTTTCCCCCTGAAAGTAAATATCTGTGCCAGAGATGAAAGTAAGCTAAATAATTATGGAATTTGTCCTCACTCAACTAATTCACTTTATATTCATAATTACTAATTGCATATTTTGAATATTTGTATTAATATTATTGCAATTTTACACTTACTGTACCACAATCGTTCTACAATAGACTTTCTTTCTTTATATCTTTGCTTTTACATGTAGTTTGCACAAAACCTGAAGATGAAATGTGATTAACCAATAACTTTTACAGATCATTTAAATTAAAGGTAAGGATACAATAGATACATGGATCATTACTCATAAGCTATGTTTACTTGTAACATTTCTTGTTCAAATTTGGACATTTTGTAAGCCTAGAAACCTCCAAAACTGGCAATTTTTTCTCCCTGGAATACTCAATATATACACCTCATTCATTCATACTTGCGTGGAATATCCTGAATTTTTAGGATGAGTCAGCCAACAGTGTCATTGATCTACTTTACTATAAATACATAATCATCACAGAAGAGGTGGAGCATGCTGAGTGTATAATAATAATAAAATATATAATAAAAAGGCACAACATGCAGCCTTTGTATCAGTTGGTCCACCTGACTCCCTGTCATTAATTCAACATCTCAATCCCATCCAATATCTGCAGCTGATTTCACTCTCCAGCACTCCTCTCAAAACCATTATGATCAAAATCCCACCTCAGCCATCTTAACCTCCTCCACCACGCGCAGGTATTTCCTGTCTGTCCCACCTCCACCCCCACACCCATCCGCCGCCCCCTCCTCCACCCTCAGATTGGACCAGTAGCAGGGGTAATATATTGTTCTGGGCTGGGCCGGCCTCTCCACAGGAACATTGGATTCTGTTTGAAGTCGTGATCCGGCATGGCCGACTCACCTGCAAGATCAATACGCCGGGTTCAAAGCTGCCGGCTTCACAGAGAACACACTCTTATTAATTTATAGAAACTTCTAGAAACTTTGTCTGAAGGGAAAAACCTCCAACTCTGTGTGGTGGAGAGACAGGGGGAATTATTAATATACCTGGAGAGAGAAAGAGAGACAGGGAGAAAGAGAGAGGGAGAGACCGACCAACCATCTTCTAACACGTTATATGAATATTTAAATGAGTTACTGTTTGATGTGGATTGATCATACAAAAAGTGCGTGTGTGTGTGTGTGTGTATGTGTGTGTGTATGTGCGTTAGTGTGTCGGGAGGAGACAGATGGATAAGGAAGATGGTTAAAAGACTCATTAGATCAAGATCATGTGTGTGCGTGCGCGAGTGTGTCTGCATGTGTGTTTAACTCATTAAGGCAGTCTATTTGAGTTTTCCTTTGTTGTCAGATTTGATGATTTGGGGGAAATTTCCAGCCTTGGATTCAAAGCATTCCTGTTCGGCGCTCCAAGCCCGCGGCATCAGGAATGAAACACTCTGCATTTATATTTAATGATATCAATTTATCAACAGGAACAATCTCAGGATGTTGGCTCAGATTTGATTCCATGTTCCCCCCTGTTTTACCTGAGGGACACATGCACACATTTTCTCATCGCCGTGCCATTTCCATATGCGGCTGCGTTTCGCTCACATCTGCGCGCTGATAATAACCAACAACTTCCTGACAGTGCACTTCGGTCGGCGCCTCACTTCCTTACACTTAGCGCACAAACACTGAGACGGTGGTGCTGAAACTACAGTGGTGGAGTTTTTACATTTTGCAAGAAGATATGAAATAAATCAAGCCCCACAGATACAACAAAGCAGTCATTTGCCACAGAATTTGATAGTTCATATGTAATTTTTATGACATATATCATCCTGTTTCTACCACGTCATCTACAGTAGATGGATAATCTTCAGTCTGCTCTGTACTTGGTAAAACTGAACTTTTTACTTTGTACCTTGAGCTTAGAAACATATAGAAGATAAACTTTACCTGAAACATTGGCTTCATATCAGGCGTTCAAACATCACATTCAAAAAAGGACTGAACCAGAGTTTTATTCTGTTTTGTTGTCTTAGATGTGATTAATGTAAATGAACAGTGTGTATTTTATGTAATCACAGGTGTGTGACTACGCTAGCCTCATAAATGGGAAACTGTATGTCAGGAGACTTCTCGGTTAAATAAAAGTTTATAATAGTCTGTAATAGTGATATCAAATTTAGACAGTAGCTTTATTTGTTGTGATTTTAGAAGGTTCCTAAATCCATAGTCACTATTTCTAAGCAGGTTTTGAGTGTGAAGTGTGTTCACACTGGAAAAACAACAAAATATATAACAGTATATCAAAGACAGTCAATGCTATATGCTTGATAAGGACACTTGTTGTAAAACTTGTGGATGGCGGCAAAAAAAGCTCCAGGGAATTTTTTCTTATCACTGTATTGTACAATCTTTTCTGAGTGTGAAATGGTTAGGTATATTCATTTCCTCCAATCCAATCCAACTTTATTTGTTAAGCACTTTAAAACAACCACAGTGGACCAAAGTGCTGTACAGAAGAATATATAAAAGATATAACAGCTCACATGAGGCATAAAATTACATAAAAAATACAAATACAATAAATTAAAAGACATAAAACATGAGTAAAAACAATAACCATACAATAAAAACAATCAAATCAAATCTCTTGTACACAAACGGCAAAAAACAGTATAGTAGAAGGATTATAGTATAACTGTATTCAATTAGCCTGCAGTAGAATTAGGGAAGCAGTAAATTATTGCAAGAGATATGATGGAGATTTCACAGGAAGTCTTTATAATTAGCAACTTTCCCAACGTCCCTTCAATTCAATGAACAGAAATCAAATTTTACCAGCCAGACTCCATGCTTTGAACACCTCCTTTTGCTATTTAACAAAAATGATATTCATTTTTTGTCATATTCTTTACAACGTGCAACCTGAATCGAACCACATCCAGAAGGAACCACCTGTCAGAAGTTTGACATTGAATTCAAATATTATTGTGAGAATAAAACATATAAACCTTGTTATCTCAAAGATTTTACCCTTACATCCACTTTGAATTCAGTTTCTTAAAGCAGTATAGTTTGGAGACTCTGAAGCTGCTTTGAAGTTTGTTCACCATATTAAAGTATTCTCTGTAAAAACGTTTGCTGGTCATCTGTTCGTCCTGATTCAGGGTCCTAAAGGTGAAGTACAAGTCCTGATCTGGAGAACCTCAAAGTCAAAGCAGAAGTGTGTATGTGAGAGGGAGATGCTTACAAGGTAGAAATTGCTTGACTCTGTATGTGTGTGTGTTTGTGTGTGTGTGTGTGTGTGTGTGTGTGTGTGTGTGTGTGTGTGTGTGTGTGTGTGTGTGTGTGTGTGTGTGTGTGTGTGTGTGTGTGTGTGTGTGTGTGTGTGTGTGTGTGTGTGTGTGTTTGTGGATATAGAAAGTCCAATGTGCAGGCCAATGCAATGAACTCTGGGGAAGGCAGAGAGAATCCTAAGTCAGTCTATAGAGAGTGAGTGCCTTCCCTTTCAACTAGAGCTCCCCTGGACTCTGCACACAAAAAGACACACACACACACGTACACACGCAGAGACACAGACATGCACGTAGATCCATGCGCAGATAAGCAAAAACACACACACATACAGGTGGACACGAAGACGTGGAAGTCCGCATGCACACACAGACATCACGGGATATCGCTACACATGGTTACACACCCGAACACACACATAAGCATGTACGCACACACTCCTACACACACTCTCTCTCCCTTTTTGTGTCTCTCAGTAGTTCCTCAGTGTTTCATCTGACAGCTTATTCCCAGTGTGGCTCCACTCTGTATTCACCCCGGGTCCCCTCAGCACAGACACCCTGTGAACACATACTCCCAGGTGGAGAGGGAGGGGTGGGGGGGGGGAGAAAGGTGACCTCAGTCCACACACACACACATACACATACACATACACACACATACACACACACTTAAAATGTCTGACATGTCTGCCGTTATGACAAGCTGTCTCCCTGATGCGTGAGAGTGAGAAACAGGCAAGTACAGTAAGAAAAATAAAAAAACAAATCCAGCATTGAGCTGGAAAATGACTGATTGCGTCTTTTTTCCCTAAAAAAACAAAAAACTGTTTGTGCATAACTGCTATGATATGATAATATATATATTTGAATTTCATCTCATGAAGATTTTGGCAACCTGGGGAATGTGAGGAAAAACAACTGAAAAGTAAAGTTAAAATAAAATTATAAATTCAAGAGATTGAAACAAGAAAATTGTACTTCCTCCGAACTGTCCCTATAAAACTTCCATACAAAAATACATGTTGAAGAAACTGTATTTAAAGTGAGTTTATCTTTATCTTATGACCCTTTTTCTTATGGGAGCAATATTTAAAAGATGTTTATACAGTGCAGCCAAGTCACCTTGACTTTCTTAAGTTGTATGCAGGCTGTTATAGGTTCAGTGGAGTCCTCATTCTACAAATAAAAAGTCTAAACCAAATATCTTAGGGTTGAAATCAGTGTGGAAGTACCTAGCCACTAGATGCTGGCTCTGATTCCTCCATTCAAAAAGTATCAACCTCTTTCTGGAAATACAAATTCTTTCAATAAGTCATTATGGTCTCAATCACTATAATAAGTGTGATGGTGGTCATTTTTGAAATGATTGCTCCATTTATAAGATTTTGAAGGCTTGCAGTAGCTTTGATGTCTGCCGTGTGGGTGTTGATTGACTAATGTGATTTACAGTTTACTCACCAGATGCGCTCCCCGGCTCCAGACTCACACTGAGTCAGACTGTTATTACTTTACAATATCTTAGTACAATTTAGCTAAAGAAACGTTATTCCACTGAGTAAGAAAGTGCTAGTTTGATTAGTCTGAGGTAGTAGGTAGCAGGTTTCCAGAGCATGAAAGGCAACACCCTGCGCTCCTTATTTAGAAGGTCCTGGCTCCAAAAGGAAAAGATGGTGCCGACCATGAGCAGCAACTCTGGGCTTCAAACCAACTCTAGTGTGAACCAATGGGTGACGTCACAACTTGCTACTGTATGTTTGTCTTTACATCAAATCTGTGATCAAAACATAGGGATAGGCCACTGAATGCTAAAACTCACATACATATCATATTTCTATTGTGCTGTTTGTCAGTGTTTCCTTCTGAACCAAACCTTTCTATGAACAACAACTTTTGGAGAAAACCCAAAGAATTTAAAAGTGCCCTAAAGCCTCTGAAGAAAAAGTTTGTTTCATTTTTGTAAACTGGTTCGTCCTTGCACCTGGGCCCATGGGCTGAATTTGTTTTTTTTTCTTCTTTTTTTCCCATTCAACAGCTTTCAGAACTTGGCCCTTGTGCATTTTCTAGTATCTACTGTCAGAAATTAAATATTGCACCCATTAAAATCTGTGGCAACACCCTTATTTAAGGAAAGTCATTAAATCAGATGAATCAGTTTCATAACCAAAAAGTGTATAATTATACAACAGACAGATGAATGAAAGATCTTAAATGATGAGATAACCTTTAAATCACTGGGTGATAGTGAAGCATGTGAAGCAGAGTTATCAGAAAACAGTTAGCTGCTAAAGAATATAACCAACTTCACTAAGATATAATAATTTCTATTCAAATTCAGATCTAAATCAGAATGATGCAGGTAATGCCTACCTGTTGAAGTGTCTTGCACAGATGAATCTATTTCAGCTGGTTCTGAAGTTTGTGTGGAGGACCAAGTCTGCCACTGGGAGGTGTAGACCTGTTAGACTTTTGGGCTACATCATGAAGGTGCCTCCAGGGCCGCTACGCTCCCAGGTGACTCCGTGACTCCAGTTGGTTGCCGAGCACGGGGCCTGACAACGGAGCCTCCTAGCCGCTCTGGTGGTTTAGCTTAAGAGCCGACGGGCAGAGGTCCAGGCGGATATGTCAGATATAGACTGGTGACATTATGCTGTGGAACTAACATGGCGTCTTTTCCTTCTGTTCCTCAAAAGGCGGCTCATTATTTTTGAATGAATCCAACTGTTTTAAGTGCAAAGGTCACATACATAAACTTACATTTCTCAAATAGTCTCGTTTTTAAAGATAACATTGTACAGTGATCATATAAAACATTCAGAAACACAAGTTTATGTCTAACCAGCATGCTAAGATGATCTCCAATGCTGCTCTCATAGATGCACAGAGGTGGACAACAGTAAATTAATTACACAATAAAAAGAAAAAAGAAAATTGCAGTCTTACACACATGATATTCGCATTCTTGTTACATTTTTATGTCATTACAGAGATTTCTGTCCTTAGTCCCATGAGTTTTACAATTTCTTTGATCTTTTGATCTAAGTGCACCGGCAGGGGTCCAGCTTGCCACATTTTTGTGTGTGTGTGTGTGTGTGTGTGTGTGTGTGTGTGTGTGTGTGTGTGTGTGTGTGTGTGTGTGTGTGTGTGTGTGTGTGTGTGTGTGTGTGTGTGTGTGTGTGTGAGATCTCCAGTTAAAATAACCAAAGGAGTCATTTAATGTCTTTTGCATTTTGTTCTTAGTTTCGTTATCTTGCCAGTCCATCCATCTTTAAAGGATTTTGAGAAACCAGGTTTGTTCTGGCCAGTGTCCCTGGACACCCCCGCTGTGAGAGATGAGAGATGAAAGAGTTCAACAGACCCAAAAGTCTGGAAAACACTCTCCACCCTCTTAAGGGAATTCAAAGGTTCAGCCTCTGGCTTGATAGTTCAGCACTGAGGCAACAGGCCTCAGAATGCTGGGCCGTGGTTCCACATATTCTTCCCTGCCATCTCCCTTAAGGTCTTCCCTTGGGTGATGTCATCTGCAGGATTGTTTGCAGAGTCCATGTACCTCAAGGCTTTGGCTTCAGTCAGCTACTGGATGTCAGCGACTTTGGTGCCCACAATCGTGGCAGGACGATTTCTGAAGGGTGTACCAGCTCATTCTCTCAGGTAAGCCACGTCTTGAGGGTGTTGTTTGGCAGGGATGGGTCATCCTACTCTCTCTCTCTGTCCCGCAGATGCTACACCATGACTTTGGCCCATGTGGTGAAGGGGATGAGGAAGCTTAGTGCCACTGTGCTGTAAATGTTCATCCTACTCAGTCAGCGAGGCAGCATTTGTTGGGTGTCCGAGGCACAAAGCCTGTTCCAACCTCTGCCACATAGACTGATGCTTGTGCTGGGTCTTTCAACCAGTGCCTTTCAGTGCTCCAATACAGCATCTTTGAGGTTATGGAGACAGAGCATGTTCTTCAAGCATGTTGGTGTAGAAATGCACTCCATCAACATCCATCCTCAATGTTCTGGATTCCAGCAGTTGCACTGCTTCATGGTATTGCCTTGATCACATCACCATTTTTGCATTCCTGAAGGCAATAAGTTCATTTGCCATACTTTCTCCATATGATAAAGGCGCTCCATAGAGTTTGACTGTGTTGCCTCATTTCTAGAATACACAAACAGTCCTTCTTCACCAAAAGCATTTCAAATGATTTATGTGATTTTGGAGAACTTTAAGAGGCTGGTACTGTTTGCACCAACTGCTTTGCTGGAGTCCCATTTTCCTGGATCTGAAGTGGCAAGTTCCCTTCAAACTCATTCATGAAATCTAGAATACGTATTTGCTTTAGAAAGAGACAGTAATGCACACTACTGTTCTGAATCTACAGTATCAGTCTGTTACTACAGCAATGAAAGCAAACTTCTCTCATGTGTCGGTGGAAATAAAACCATTCAGTGCAGAGTAAAGAGGATCGGGCTGAGAGCATTCAGCCGAAATAATTTCATACCAAACCAATCCTCAACTTTCTCATTCTTCCTTCTTCTCTAGATCTCTCTCTCTCTCTCTCTCTCTCTCTCTCTCTCTCTCTCTCTCTCTCTCTCTCTCTCTCTCTCTCTCTCCTTAGGTTTCCCCTGCAGCACTTTGGAAAGAAACCCAGCGTCAGGCAAACCGCCTGCGTCCCCTGAGAGTGGGTGACATTCACAACCTATGTGTGTGTGTGTGTGTGTGCATATACGGTACATGTGTACACACACACACACACACACACAAACACACACACACACACACACACACACACACACACACACACACACACACACACATATGACTATGTGTGTGTGTGTGTTTGAGAGATTGAGGGAGCTGTGGCTAGCCCTAAACCATCAGCCTAGCGGCACTACAGTAATAACCACAGGAATCAGTCACTACCACAGGCAATGAGTGTGTGTGTGTGTGTATAATGCAGTATGTGTGTGTTTGCACATGTGCTCATAAGTGTATTGATCTACTTGTGTGTGTGCACTTGTATCCGTGCTTCCTGTATTTTGTACAGTTTCCACCGTTGTGCAAAATAACGTGTGCGTTTCCACACACGCAAAAATGTGCATGTCTGTATTAGAGTATGTGTGTTAGTGTGTGTGTATGTGTCTGTATGAGTGCACAGCAGGTGGGTGTGAGCGTATACAGTAGCTCATTTAGAGGCCTGTAGTCCAATCACGGTTTTTCTCAGTTCTCCAGCCCTGCGTCTCTCAATCCAACCTCGACAGTGACTGATCGAAAGGTCTAAAGCCATTGGACAAGACAAGGTCACCACAGATGGATAGATAGAAAGACAGACAGATAGACAGATTGCTAGATAGATAGGCAGATAGATAACCTAGATAGATAGATAGACAGAAAGATGGATAGATGAATAGAAAGATATAGTACATCTGCATACAAGATAATTTGCCTTTTAATATATGCAGAGAATGTGAATTATATCATTTTCAAAAGAGAGGAATGCTAAAATGAACTTGCTCTCTATTTCTCCCTCTCTTTATAACACACACTCTGTTTCTCTCTCTCTCTCCCTCTCTCGTTGCTGCAGGGTTGATTGGAGGTTTTGTCACGCCTGCTTTGACAGGCCGGGCAGAGCTCAGGTCCCAACGGTTTGGCAATTATCCTCTAACCCAGCAGCCTACTACTGCACAAATGCACACGTACACACACACACATACATGGCCTGCATGTCAATACGTCAGAGACGGGGAGACAGGCTGTCTATGTTTTCCATCTCCTTCTCTTTCGCCCTCTTCCACATCTGTCTCTCTCTCTCTCTCTCTCTCTCTCTCTCTCTCTCTCTCTCTCTCTCTCTCTCTCTCTCTCTCTCTCTCCTTCCTTCACTCTCTCTCTCTCTCCGTCTTGCTCTCTCTCTCTCTCTCATTAGCCGGGTGCGTTCTAAGAGGGGAGGAAGGTGTGAAACTCTTAACATTCCACTCTAATATACAGTCCATCTTAAGCCATCCAGGGCCTGAACTCACACACACACACACATGCACACACACACACGTATACGCACACACACAGTAATCCTGTGAGATCAGAAGGGCTCCTCTTCCTCTTGCTAAGTAGCGTTGGACCCGTCTGCGGACTCGCTGACAGTCTCTCCAGCTTAGCAAATGTACAGCAGCTTGTCAAGCACAGGAAGTAGCTTAGGCTCTGGAATTAACTTAAACATGTACTTTAGAAACATGGAGGAAGCCACAACGTCCAGCTTCATGATGAACCTTCAATAAAACTTGTAACTGTATCTCAAATAGTAACGAATTAATAGGATAGTCTGCACTCCACTGGGCTAGTCTTTGTCTGTCTGTGATCCTACAGCTCTGCCCCACTTCCATGCTTCACAGTAGTGCTACAGTATGAGTATGTTGAGGAGGACATTGCATCCCATTTTATATTTGAAAAACAACCCAAATAAATACAAAGAATCGACATTGGACCAACAATTTCAGCATTTGTCTGCAAAAAATCTAGAAAATAAAAATCTGCCCTGAGTCAGATTTTGCAGGGAAATGCAAGGTAGTGTAAGTGTAAGTAATTGTTGAGATCTGGGAATGTACCATCAAATAAATGTTTTTTAGATTTAGATTTAGATTTAGATTCTTTATTGTTATTGTACAAAACATACGATGAAATTCAGAAGGACCAGGCTCAAATATATTACAAAAAAATCATCATTACATTGCATTACATTCTCTGGGGAGACATAGAATAAGTGCATTCAAAGCACATAGAGGTAAAGCATGTTCAGCAGTTTAAGTGTTTTTTGAGATGTAATTAAGAGCCATAGTAGCCAGGTTTGTTCTGTTGTATTCTGAAAAGATGGATTTTTAGCCTGCAGCGGGTAATGGGTAGGGGCTCTGCTGTCTGTCTGTCCCAATCAGAAATCATTGTAGAGAGGTAGCAGCGCGCCCAGATTTCACCAGTTGATTTAGCGATTACAGCGTTATCATAACTGATGGATATGACAGCCAAAACTATGAAAATAACACCTGAATTTTCTTTAAACATTAGCAAGCTCACTTAATATTTAACATAATACTTAACATCATTGTGGTAAAATATTATATACATCAACACAGTGCATGTTACAATGCATGCTGGCATTTTTAGTAAACCAGGGTGAACACACCACATAGTCACAAACAGAATCAATATATGCAACTTTGATTGGTGCTGAATAAATAATCAATTAGTTAATCAACAAAAAAAAAGTAATTAATTAGTAATTTCTTCCAAAAATAAAACATATATATCAAAACTCTTTAAAAGGCTCCACCTTCTCCTGTTCGCTGGTTTGCAAGTTTTCTTTAATTTCGTATCATCATAAACTGAATTCTTCCGGGTTCCAAAACTGCTTAGCAGACAAAACAAACATTTTGAAGACATCATCTTGGAATCTCTGATATGGGGTTAGGGTTAGGGTTATTATTTTCTAACCCTAACCCTAATCCCAAATAATTGGACAAGAATAAAGAATGCCACTGGCCAGACTCACGGGAAAAATGTTGCACTCCAAAAGTCAGGTGTAATTCTTCCCCATAGTGTGACTAGTGGTGTTTTGGTTGTGGCAATCTTTATTGTAGAAGCTAACAACCTAACAGCAGAAAACAGTAATAAATGAAACAAAGGGCTGAGCGGCAATGCAGAGTTAGCTTCAGGTCACGTGTTAGGTACTTGCCAGTTTGCTGGGCTTTCAATGTAGCGAGCTATAGCGGCGCTGGATTATCCCACAGAGTTTATCAGACAGCTCATCAAGATGAGTGACAAGTGTAGCGGTGGTGACTGAGGGCATGAATTTACAGCTGGGACAGGAGGTGGATGTTATTAGTCAGCTTGGGTGTACTAAAGGGCCAGGACTGAAATACTGCAGACAGATATGTAAAGTGGAAAGTAAACTCAATGTTGGGGTAATTTGTTGGAGATATAGTTTTTCTTACAGAACTGTTAACTACCTGTTTTGAAGGTAGGTTCACTAGATTCAGAGAGATTGCTTGTGGTTTTATACTGAACTATTATGACTTGTTACTGTTTCTGATTGGTTAAAAGTGATTATTTTTTTTTACAATTTAAAACATAGATTATAGGCTGAAGTGTCTTTCATAGTTATCTGTTGTTATATTTCATGTTCCTTTCTGCTTTACGAAACAGGTCAGGAAGGTTTATCTCAGTCTCCCAATCAAACATCAAGATACACTGGACTGAAACATCTTCAAACCTATGCTTAATTTTATCTGCTCATAATCAGTGGTTGAGTTGCTAAACTTGTTGCATTTTTCTGTTGGTTCAGTTTCTTTTCACACAGACAAAAATCAAGGAAACCAAAACGTGTCACAAAAGGTTTCGTGATAACATTCAGCTCATTGGTTAGTTATGTTAGTAGTTGGGTTGGATTGAAGTCGTATCAAATTCCCACCGGATAAAAATCGCTAGAGTTTTTTTGGTCCACACACGGTGTTCAGATCTGCCCAAACAAATTGCAGCGAGGGTGAAAGTGAACTAGAAGCAGGCTTGAAAATGCCCTACAGACATTTCAACACTCGTCCACAAGGCCTTTTCATTTCTGAAAAAAATGGTTTTATCACGATTTCACCTCAGTTGATAACGTCATATGACTAAGGAAGTTTTTTTGGATGAGTGGTAAAAAGTCAGCTTTTTGACAGTTTAATTTATCAGGGTTGAAATATTTGTCTCATGTCTACAGTTTAATATCAAATGTAAATGTACAAACCCCAAAAGTCTACAATTGTCTTTATTGGCCAGTTCTGAATGGGTTACATTACTAGTCCCTAAACTGGGGATTGGGACTCCTAAAGGTGTCACAAGACAAATCTAAGGGTCTCAAGATGATTAATGTGATAGGACAGAATCAGTAATATATATTTCCTCTACAAAATATAATGTTTTTTTCAGACTTGTCTCTAATAACTCCTTTTTCTACTGAAATTCTGGACAGTTTTAACTGTTCAGACTTCTAAAAAGAGTTTGAGTTGGTAAAAACACTGAAAAGTTGCTACTTTATAGGGGGTCAAGCCGGAAAAGTTGGGATCCAGTGGGTTGCATAACACTTTGTATCTTAATTCTTCATAGAAAACATCATGGTAATATTTACATCCAGTGAATATTTATTTGTGTGAAGCTGGATACCACTAACTTTTATTGGCTCGTCTTAGAAGCTGGTTCAGAATTCAGCTTGTGTACATTTCCATGATCGGACACTCTTGGACAACGCTCACCTTTTAACTTCTTTAATCAAGTTGTTCATGTTCCTTTTACTTTTTTCCTGTTTTACAACGTGGCACCATCACCGCTTCTTGCTCAGCGCCCTGGGCGGTGTAATCGTCAAATCCATCAACACACTTCCCTCACATCAGATCAGCACAGCGCTCTTTGAAGGAGATGGACGCTGTAGCTTTATCAAACAGACAAAGCAGTGATCTTCCCTTCCGGCGTAAAACAACTACATACACCTTACACTGTAAGGTGTGTGCAGTTGTTTTACATCTCCCCAGTTGTTTTGCTGTAAGGCTTACAGCAACAAACGCCTGTGTGTGTGTGTGTGTGTGTGTGTGTGTGTGTGTGTGTGTGTGTGTGTATGTGTGTGTCTGCATGTGTGTGTGTTAGTGTGTGTGGTTATGGAAGCAGAACAAGTAGATGGGTGTAATTTCATAGGTGTGTGTGTGTGTGTGTGTGTGTGTGTGTGTGTGTGTGTGTGTGTGTGTGTGTGTGTGTGTGTGTGTGTGTGTGTGTGTGTGTGTGTGTGTGTGTGTGTAGGCGGACCTTGCCTCAAGCTAAAGTCATTGAACAGTTAAGGAGTTCCTGCTACACTTCAGGCTAAAGCTGAAATGCAACCGTCTGACCACGCGTGAAATTACTACCCTTTCATGAGTGCAAAACACACACACACAAAATTATACCCGGACCTTCCCTCCTCTACAGTTATACTGTACATACAGTATCTGCACACCTGTAATAGACAAGCACACACACACAAAGACACACATGATAAAAGCGTGTGCAGAATGCATGTCATGGCTGTTAGTGGCATGACATGGTGACATGGATGTGCCTTAGAAGTGCTAATAGCCCTGACATCGTGTGTGTGTGTGTGTGTGTGTGTGTGTGTGTGTGTGTGTGTGTGTGTGTGTGTGTGTGTGTGTGTGTGCCTGCGTGCATGCATACGTGTGTGTGTGTGTGTGTGTGTGTTGGTTGGTTTGAAGTCACTTTTGGACTGTACTGATAGAATATCTTCATTGACAATACAAAATAACACTTACAAAATGCCTCATAAGCAAAATAAATAATACTACAACTGACTGATGAATGTATGGCACTGATATATGTTTTTGCACAATAGTTCTGTCATATTTTAAGTATTTTAGTAATATTAGGGTGAATTGAATTGATAGATCATCTGTTTTTTTCTACAGTAGAGAAAACATTTCACTGCCTTTGTCTTGTATAATGTGTATGTGACAAATAAAAACATTTATCTTTATTCTTATCCATATAGAACCACACATTTAGATAATAAAGAACAAACATTAAAATACACATTAAAAACCCAAAGTTTTGCAAAATGCAGAATAAACATCAAATGAAATATTTTTTTAATGAAGTTTTTAACCAATAGAGGCCAGTCTGAAGCTCACAGGAACAGATACAGTACAGTATTTACAGCAGGGTGCACAAAGTCAACTATAGGAAGGAATTTACACCAGAGCTCTTTACATTTTCTGTACATTTAGAGAAATGTCTTATTACAGTTGAATATGTTAGATTTTATATTATGTTACTGGAATATTGTTTTTTTAAAATAACTTTTTGGTTATGATAACAGTGTTCTTAAGTAATGAGTAAAATATTATAAAAAATAAAAGTTGTAATAAACCATAGATTTGACAAACAAACTGCAGTTAAAACGCCTCCACACCCACACACGTGTCTTCATTTATTCTGGCCGATGAGACTTCAGCTCAGGTTACATTTGGACGAGGTCACTGAATAACATGTAACAATGTAATCAATATGTTGTGTGTGCATATTCTGAAAAGGCTGATTTTTGTGATTTTAAGATGAACCCTTGAGCTAAAAGAGATCCAAATATTCAAATAACATGATAAAAGTGCAACAGTGAAGAAGAAACCAACTGTACAAACTGAAAAAATCCTCCCAATTGGTTCAGATTTCCAACATTTCTCTGTCTTAGGTTATGAAGGTCTTTGAAGGTTATGAAGTAAACTCTATGATCTGAAAAGCAGAAGTGACTTAGTTAGTTTGACAGCTCAGATACCAGCTTGAATTCATCTCTTCAAGTCTTCACAGAGTTTACAGTTTGTGGTCGATTGATGTCACGGGAGTATCTTTATCACCGTATACTGATCTTTTAGTTGTGTATAGTTAATATACTCACACAACAAACCTCTAGCAGGTTAATGACTATAGGTTTCCCATTAGTTCAGCCGCTCACTGATTTTGAACGCTCAATAACACTCAGTCTGTCAATTGACACTAAAAACATCTCAGCTTATTTAGACTGAAAACTCGATACAGATTCCACTCATGGTTTCTATACACAACCTGTTTATCTATCTGTCAGTCAATCTATCAATCTGCATCTGTGTCTCTCTCTCTTAAACACACACATACACACACACACACACACACATGCACACACAAGCACACGCAGCCCTGTGTCAGTTCAGTAGGGTAATAAGGTCTCAAGCCTTGCACTAGGCGCTGTGTCACAGTGCATTATCCCAATTTCAGATCACAGAGAGCATCATTTAGACACACACATACAGTACGTGCTGCTTACGCACACATACACACATACACACACGCGCACACACCGAGCCATCACAGCAGTCGTCAGTTAGATTTGGTTCTTTTGAAGCGGAGCAGAAGTGCGGTAATGTCACAGCCTTGGGCGACAGACTACTAGCACCCTGACACCCATATTACTCCTTCCTTCTCCTCCCCCTCCAGCTCACCCCACCCTCCTCTCACAACCCGCCCGCCCACCACCAACACCACCACCTTCCACTTTCTCACAGTGAACGCACTGAAACACACACACACATGCAGACTGTCACGGCATATCTGGCTCTAAAACTCTTACTCAGGCTCTATGTTTTTAATATCTCCATCTCAAATCAAGTGTGCTGTTTCTAGAGGAGCTCTGTCCTCTCCAGCTCAGAGAGAGAGAGACACAGAGAGACTTTTTTCCATCAGGTTTAAGAGGTTATCATCTACATTTGACCTGTTTTCATGTCTTCAGTGTGCAGAAATATAAGAGGATGTGCATAGCACATATTTGCTCTTATATTTGCTCTTTTGACATTGTATGCATTGATTACTGTGGGCTCATCTGGTCAATAGCAATTAATTATGATGTGCAACAATTGTCTAAAAAGTGCAAAAACCAAAGTCCAACTTCAATTTTGACTCTATATTAGACAGCAGTAGCATAAGGTTTTATATGTTTTTACACATGTTGAGTAAAATATGAGCAGTTTGTATAGAAAGCTTTGTAATGTAACCACAAATTGGTTCCCTCATCCTGCAGTTAAGCCTTTTACAGTTACACAAGTTCATTTATTTATAAGTGTTACTTAAATTCCGTGTAAAGTAAGAATAAATATCTGTTCTGAGTTTGACATACCACAGAAAAGTGTGTTGTTAACCACCCTGCCAAATTTGAATGATTAAAAAAATCGCCAAATATATGAAATTAGGCTTCAAAGTTGTGTAAAAATCAACATTTTTCTCAGCTCCCAAATTTTGGGAGTGCCTGCTGAGTTCGCTGAAGCCCCGCCCCCTACCAAGTGTCACCTGTCAATCAAAGTCACCACCTCTACCAGAAACATGGACGCTACGTCTGAGAGCTTTCTGCCACTAACTCGGCAGCTAACTCAGCTAACTGGCTAACTGTAGACTGTAGTAGTAGTAGTAGTGTGCACTTAATGTATTTATACCTAAACAGCAGCAGGGGCGGGTTTATGCTAATCACCACCGCGTTACGTAACGCAGCAGTGATTTTCAGACCCTCCTACTAAATCCTGAACACAGAAATCTTGAAACACAGTTTGTGAAGCCTAGCTCCACAATTCAAATTTAATGGCGCTTTTCCACTACACAGTTTCAGCACGACTCGCCTCGGCTCGCCTCGACTCAGCACGGTTCCTTTTCCATTACAAAAAAGTACCTACTCAACGTGGGCGGGGTCGTCATAGCACGGCTCCGCGAAACTGCCGTGACTTCGTTTTATACGCGACACAAAACACATAAACAATGGAGGACATTGAGGCAGTGGTGTTCTTGCTGCTGTATGTGGCTTTTTGTCTCACACAAAGCAAGAAAATTGAGCCGTATGGCTGTAACTATGGTTGTAACGCTGCTGCCGGTATTTAAAAATGCCGGGTTTGATTCTTGTGTGGGACGGCTCATGACTCTTCCAGCGACAACTACCAATCAGCGGCCAGCAGTGTGTCGACGTCACATTTTAGTACCGGCTTGGCTCGCTTGGAACCTCACCAGAGCAGGTACTAAAAAAGGACCAGGTACCAGGTACTTTCCATAGTGGAAACGCAAAAAGAACCGAGGCGAGTCGAGTCGAGGCGAGTCGTGCTGGAACGGTGTAGTGGAAAAGCGCCATAAATGGTTGAAATGCTTTTTACACATTTTTGAGAAATATATTTATGACCTATTTAATGTGTTTAGAAGAAAATGGCTGTATTCACTTTATACGAACTTTAAGTGTTGTCCAGAATATTTACAGAGAAGGTACAGTCAAATAAATCAAAGATATAACTATGAGGATGAAGGGAAAGTTATTAAAAGTGTAGAATAATATAAAGTCAGGTAAGAACAAAAACTACAACTACATTTTTTACTACTGACCTTCATTTTTAACCATAGAAACTTCAGTTGGATGTTGACAGACAGTTGTTACATCAGCCAGACTCCTCAAAAATTACAGCAACAGTAAAAAAAAAAAAAAAAAAAAAAATTATATTTCTATAATCATATTGTGTGTGCTTCTCTGCAGCTGTGGTAGAACTTCACTTTATTACAGTCATTTGTCAGCATTTTGGCCATCATCTCTATTTGTAATGATAACATTGTCCTTGCCAAGTTAATTGCTGAGATCTTTATGCTGAGTCTGACAGGGCAAAAAAATATTTAGAAAATGAAGGTGGCAGACAGTAAAATTATACTCAAATACAATGTTGTAAGCATCCATCCATACACCTTAAGAACAGACTTCCTGGTTAAATTTTGGCTTACTGTACTTGTAGATTATTTCCTGTTGCATTATTTGATTATTACCAACATCTAATGTCAGTTTTACCTCCAAATAAAGTGGTTAAGATAATTAGGCTGTCTGATCAGGCTGCTCATGTTTCTTGCACGTTCTAACCTTATCTTAGCAATGTCGCCGTGTCCCACATCCCATAAATTACTCTGGTCAGTTGTACAAGTTGAAATAAATTATAATTAACTGGAATTATCTAAGCTGCACTGAGTAAAACAGTTGCACAATGGCTCTCTGCTCCAGCTGCAGTGTGTTTCGCTCTGTGGTCAGTGATGCAGCGTTACCAGAACAGGAAGTGTATGTTAGCCGTAATGCTAGTTTTTAAAGCTTATGTTGAGCTCCAATATGAGCCAAGTATGTGGCACTAAGCTGCTTTTCACTTGTCTCCTTACCTCTGCTTCCACAAATGAGGCAATTTGGGAAATTTTAGCGCCCTGACAGCGGACTGAGCAAAACAGGAACTCTCGTGTCTCCGAACTGTGTTTACAAATCTGTGGATATGACATATCGACTGAGAGATTTATTCAGTTCAAACAACCTTGGTACTTCCAGTGGATTTTCCTCAGGTCCCTGGTCTGTCTAGTCATCGGTCACACTCCAGCTCAAGGACGATGTGGGAAAACATTTTGGAGGAAAAGAAAATACTTTTTCCAAATATGCTTTTTTTTGTTTTTTTTGGGGGTGAGGAGGTCTGTGATTGTGTGTTGTTGTCATCCAACTGCAGCAGGTGTGTGTGTGTGTGTGTGTGTGTGTGTGTGTGTGTGTGTGTTTGTGTAGAAGTGTGCATGGTAACTTTTGTGTGTCTATGTGTGTTAGATATATGATAGCATGTTGGTGTGCATGCATATGTGTATTAGTTGATTTGCAAGTGTAGCTGTGTGTTTATGTGTGTGTGTGTGTGTGTGTGTGTGTGTGTGTGTGTGTGTGTGTGTGTGTGTGTGTGTGTGCATGAGTGTGAGATAGACCATGGCCTGAGGTCATATCTGCGTCAGGCGGCTGCTAGAGCTCAGTGCAGGAGCATGATCCCCTACGCTTTTAATTAGACACATTAACATACACACACACACATACAGTGCACACAGAGAGAAACACACACACGCACACACACACACACACACACACACACACACACACACACACACACACACACACACACTTCACTTTCTCACTTCATCCTCTCTCTCTCTTCCTCTCTCTGCCTCCCACAATAGGCCTGTTGCATGACCCGAGGCTATGCCGACCACACCACATTAAAACCTGGACTAATCAACCTCATACTCTCATGGACACTTACCCACACACACACACACACACACACACACACACACACACACACACACACACACACACACACTCACCCTAGCCCACCCGCATGTGAGCACACACAAGTCGCACTTAAGCACACATCCTCACACACACATGCAGCTTGTTAATTCTCCAAACAGAACATGAAAACAGAGTCACAGTGGTTACAGTCTGATTAAATGTGGTGACTGTGGCGAGGAGTAAATTAAACCTTGAATACGACCGAATAAACAACAGGACCAACTCGATTTGGGAATGAAGAAGGTTGCAGGGATGATTCGATATGTCCCCTTAAGCTTTTTAACTGTACGCCGTACACTTGTCAAGAGGAAGAAAAAAGAATCCTGCCTCTGGTCATACTGAACCAATCACCCACTGAGTAAAAGTATAATCATGGTGGTAAAAGTATTGCAAAGTAAAATCACAGAGCTCCACTGCAGGTGGAAGCAAATGGAAAAGATAAACTATACATTTTAGATACATACATTTAAGATTGTAGATTAGATTATGATAACAGACCTGTGAGGAAAACTGCTGCTACATACTTGTATCTGCTTGTTGTGAACAGTGGTGAGATCTTAGACATGATGACACCCCTAACCGATTTTACAACCACTTCTCATTGAGCCAAATGATCAAAATCAAATATCTGGAAATTAAATGAAACTGAGAACATCATAAATGTTTATCATAATCCTTCATTGCATTGAAAAACTATGTCGATGCACAACTAATGTAAGTACTTAAGGCCACACTTAAACCAGGAAGGTGCGGGAAAAATCTTTCCATTGCAACAGATAGATTAAGGGATCCGTTTGACTGTTTTTCCCTCTTATACAAGTGAGAGTTTGAGTTTGTTTACAGCCTGTAAGACTGTGTACTCAAGTTTCTCATTCTGTTGGACTCTGTTGGTACATAAAATGTTATTTTAATGGATAGAAACCACCGGAAAAACTTCATAACAAGACCCTGGTTGCCAAAAGAATGTACAATGTCTGTAGAGTTAACACACTAAATAACGGGAAATTGTTTATTCCCATTACTTTTCACATCTTTGGCATATTCTCAGACCTCAACAACAGAGGCATCACCTTTCACATCTACCCACAGATACAAGACTCAAAAATGTAGGGGCAGGGGTGATATTGCAGTGTATGTGCATGTGCATGAGGCAATCTATGTAGAATATATATGTGCATATATGACCATGTGACCATTGTATACATTGTTTGTTATTCATGTGCAGGCTTTGAAAACAAATTTCTCCATCGTAAGAAAAAATGACTACTTCTCTATCTCAATACACATGCATAGTATATACTGATTCCAATGAAACAGATTTTTAAAGGTTCACACCAGTTTGTGGATTACAACTGGCCATAGCTGATACTGTATTTCATTTGTTTGACTGTTTATTTGCTAAACCATTAAACAAATTCAACAGTATTTTATTTTTGTCAGAATGTGCATCATCATATTTAAAACATGTCATCCTAAAATCACATTGAAACCCTTTGAAGTCCTTACAAAAAAAGCTAATATTAATAGTAATCTTTCACATGTGAACGTGTGAAGTTTCAGATTTGGAAATAACATGTGCATCTTAAAAATCCCACGTGATAAAATCTTATCACATGAGTGAAAGTCTTAATGCATCACACAACACAAGTCCCTCCTCTCTTGGCACATTCATATCTGTCCAGATTCAGGATTTTCCATAAACTTGACATATAACAGAATGAAGCATTTCAAACAAACTGGATCTATATCTGATTTTAAATTAAATCTCATCATCAGCTCAATATATTCATCTAACCCTGGGTCAATGTCTTTCCTTGAGGATTTACCAGACAAAATAGATAGATGCACTTGACTGTAGAGAAGTGTCAATACTCCCTGATTTCCATGTTGTTCTTCTGCATGTCAACAGACAACCTGCAGTAACTCAATGTCAGATATTTACCATCTTGCGACCTCTGAAGTTCACCTCTGAAATAAATAGAAAAATGAAGAAGCAATCAGTGACCCGCAGAAGCCTCTTTCAAATCAGCCGACTTGCCTCGTTTCTTTTGAAAATCAGTAGCTTTCCACCGGCTGGTTGCTTGAGGTGTGGACGTAACAGTAGCCTCGGGGTGCATAGCCAGGGATCCTTGGGGCTGCCATAAGGAAGTATTGTGAGTAATAGAGGCATGCACTGGCCACTAACCTGCAGCTAAATACACTGGGAGGCACACACACACTGTATAGAGCTAGCATCTTTGATCCATAAACACATAGACGCACACAGGCTCCTGATAAATCTGCATATCGACAAAGCAATTAAATAATATTGCACTTGTTTCTCCGTCGCACGTATTCACATAATTACTTACAGACAGGAAAATATGAGAATACACATTCACCAGCTCCTCACGTATTGCCACGTATCCCTGTGAGACAAAAGCATGTTGTTTAAAAGTAGACCACCTACATTTTCTTTAAAGAAACATATGTAAATTGGGCTAAATATTAGGCAACCTTGATAATAAGATGACCCCCCCCCCCCCACACACAAACACACACACACATCTCCCTTCTGAAATACTGTTTCTGGAAAAAGACTGTTTGAACATAAGCAACATTTTATTAGACTAGTCTCCAGCTGGAAATTCTGAGATATTATTGGTCCAAGGATAAAAAACACACTCATCCTTGAAGCATTATTCTCTTAAAAGTGAAACTTTAAAAGCTAAACAGTTCCCTCATAGCGATACATTTATGGCATATAAACCCAAAGTAGGTTTTCAAGTGTAGATTATCATTCTGTTTGTGTTTGCACACTCACCTATCAAGCTCTTAGAGTTGGTCAAAATGACTCTTAAGTTCTTCATCTTAATACTCTGTGATATTATTAAAGTCTTTTTCTACATCATTCTGTCTGTTTCTGCAGTGAAGACATTGAGGTAAATGCTCAAGTTGTTTTCATTGGTCAGGAAAGAAATGTGTTACATGAGCCATCATAAGCAAATGTAATGTCCAGAAAACATATTGTCTAATATTCCAGCCAATGCAGTGACTTTGTGCTGCTGTCTATTAATATGGTCACACTTACATGTGGAGGAGGCTGTTTTTTTAATTAGAACTGGTCTTAATCTTTTCATTCTTCCTGTCAGTTTTGATAGCACTCTGCTAACTTTTTAAAAACTGTCTCTACAACATGTTGGTCACCATCCTCGTGATGTTGCAGCGTCCCTATACTTCAGCAATTAAATTGCTGAGTAAAAAAAATGTTATGGTTTATGTAGTTAGACAAAATGATTTCAACACCCCCTTTCTTTTTCTCTGGTCGTCCACTATAAATTAACAACCTCTTCCCTTTATATAATTCTCCTGTGGGAGAGGATGATGGCATTGTTTTGGTTGGATGATGATCATAATCCATCCTATTGTTTTTCATAGATTATTGTGTATAATTTTTGTTCCCAATAATATAGGCTTGAGGCTGAAGCTAATGCAGAAATCCCTCAAAGTGTCACCAACAACTGCTAGATGTTGGATACAACTGACTCCTGTTCAAAAAGCAACGTCTCTCTAGAAATACTTATAATGTTTTTTACAAGTCATTATGATCTCAATCACTAACCCCTCTAATTATAGTAAATGTGCTGCTGGTCATTTAGGAAATTATTGCTCTGTTAATAAAATTTGATTTGAAGATTTGACTTGATAAGATTTGAAACTAGCTTTAATGTCTGGCAGGTGGTCGTTGATTGACAGCTGTGATTGACAGCTGGTTCACCTGCTGCTCTCCCCAGCTCAAAGACGTGCACAGACTCCGGCTATTGTGGGAATATTTCACTATGTTTAATGGTACTTGATTATGATGTCTGCCCTGTCAGCAGAATGCAGCTAAAATAGTTAACATTACACCAACTATGGACCATTTCCAAGGTAGCGGGATGTATTTTCAGAGCATGCTTATTTAGCAGGTCCTGGCTCCAAACAGGAAAATGGAGCCAACCATAAGCAGCAATTCTGGGCTTCAAACTGGCTGCAGTGCAAACCATTGGGTGATATCATACCTTGCTACGACCATTTCTAAAAAATACAGTCTGTGGTCTTCACCTGTCAATATATAGATTTCAGCAGACTGGCCCTTAAAAATGAGTAGTCTTTAAGTTGAGTGCCGTTAGCTTAAAGTTGCTCATTCTCATTTTTCCTCTATATGTATTTATTTGTGTAGGAGCTGGAATGAGCAGGATTATTGACATGGAAGTTCACATTTGTCAGAATAAAGATCCACTGCAATGAGCGTCTTCATGTATAATCAACACAACGCAGAAGCCCACTAGTCACATACATCCATATTAGCTGTGGTATTTCTTAGTTTTGTGTTTTGTACTGAGCAGTTCATTTTAAACACTGTATACACAAATATACTGTAAGTCAGGCTACAGGGAGTAATACAAAAAGAGTTATAAAAAGATTTTTTGTTGGTATTTTTGGTTTAAAGTTATGCACTTGCAGCTGTGTAAACACATACAGTACAAACACACACACATATGTGAAGGGGCAGTAGGCAATCGGACATGAAGGGTAGAAAAAGCTCGATGGTTTACGCTCCGAGCACCTCTCACCTGGAAAACTAATGATTATTGACTTCCCTCTAGCGAGCGTTGGGGACGTTCGCCTCAGGCCTTCAACCCGCTCCCCCACGCTCCCTCAACACACAAACACACGCATACAAACACATACACACACACACGCACACATAAGCTACAGAACTACAGTTGACACCAGACACATGCAGCCTCAGAGGCAGAAGGCATCGGCCATTTAGCGTCGCTCTAACGGAAACCACACACACACACATTTAGCACTGAGAAGCAGGGGTTAGGGAGGAGAGGAGCGGGAGGGGTCACAGAAGAGTTGGGGGGGGGGGGCTTGCGTTGTCTGTCTTTTTTTTTCTTTTTACCCCCAGTAGCTGCAGCATTGCCTGGGGGGCTTAAGCCCTGCCACTCCCCGCCAGAGGAGAGAGGCTGTCACTACGCGTCTGTGTCATTGTGTGTGTGTGTTTATGTGAATGTGCATATCAGCATTGTACATGTGTGTGTGCTTTTCCATTTGTGTGTGTTTCAGTGTGCAAGTGTGTGTTTGTCTTTCAGTGTACAAGAGTGTGTTTGTGTGTGTGTGTCACTCCCGCTCTGTGTCAACTGCTTAAAACTGCCAGGCCACATTGTGTCCTCTCTCTCTCTCTGTCTCTCTCTCTCTCTCTCTCTCTCTCTCTCTCTCTCTCTCTCTCTCTCTCTCTCTCTCTCTCTCTCTCTCTCTCTCTCTCTCTCTCTCTCTCTCTCTCAGTTTCCCTCTCTCCCTCGCTTGGCTCTGATTGGCCAGTTTGTTGGTTTCCGGTGGTAACCGAGGCGTTAATAAGCCAGAAAGGAGGAGAGAGCAGCAGTATAGCAGTTAACAGTATTTTAACAGGAACTTCTCTCAACTTTTATGTCAGTCTGTTTCAAGAATTGTCTTAAGTGGATTTCTGTAGATTTCTGCAGGTCCTTGAGGGGATTCAAAGAGTGTCCCCTCAATATGAGCTACAGTAGTAATAACTATAATCATAATTTTTTGCAGGAATAATTTGGGAAATGCATTTATTTGCTTTCTAGTTGAGATTTGATGACAATATTACTGTCTTCTCATCAAATGTATGCAAGTATGGAGTTGTAGCAAGGAGAACACTAGCTTAGCTTAGCATGAAGACTAAAGCAGATGAAAACAGCTAGTCTAGCTCTGTCCAGAAGTGAAACAAAGTTAAAGATCACTAATTAAGAGGTTAAAGAACAGCTGAGTGTAGTGGCTTCCTGGACGCTTATCACACAAACAGACTACAGCAATGTAGCATAAGAAATAGTTACACCACTTCTTCTAAAATCACACATTGTCATTTTTAAATATCTGTTTTGTGTGGATTAAAAAAAACTAATGAAAAAGATTAAATTAAACTTTGGAAGTTCTTGTTGGTGTATTTTCTAAATTTGGACAGAGACAGGCTAGCTTCCATTGCTTCCAGTGTTTATGCTAAATCACCTCACAGCTTTAGCTCCATATTTAAGGCACATATACTACTTCAATGACCAACTGTAACCATAGCATTTTAGCTACACTAAAACGTTGAACTATTGGGCCATGTTTTTTCCCCCCCAAACAGCTAACAAGGACATAGATATATTTACATCATAATGTCAACACACAATGTCCTTTTTGTGTTATCCCATAAACTTTCGACCCCTGAAGTCTAATTGGTGTGTCTGTTGCTAGCTAGCTTATAGCTAATGTCTAGTTACATGTCATAGCAATATCTATCTAGAGTTTTTGTATTGTATTGCTCACCATAAGTTACAGGTCATGTTAGATGTGAGATCTTTTCAAAATCTCTTAGTGTGCTGAATTGTGCCAGAGTGTGTTTTAATGAATTAATATTGCATTTCATTTGTAAAAGGAAGAGTGTTTTATGTCTCTCGAGTCTCACTTTAAACAATTAATCAGTAAATTGGAAAAATAATTAACAGAATTATCAGCGATGAAAGTAATCATCAGTTGCAGCCTTAAACGAATTCTCTTTTTCCAATTAGGGAAGGTGTGAAGATACTACGGCTATCTGCACATGCACATACAACCAGTTCTCCAAGTCAATAATAAATCAACACAAATGCACCAATACGGCTCTAATTGCAAACTGAGGCTCTGTGTGTTTATTTGGAGATTTGGATTCAGAGACATGAAAACAAGAGTGAACCTCTGCTCTGTTTGGACAGCTCGAATTAAAAATATCAGCAGATTGACAGACAGTGGCCTGTTTTTATTGTCAGTAAAAGTATCAGTTGACTGATGTGAGGTTGCAGTTGTGTGTCTGCTGCCGTCTGTCTGGGATGTCTGGCTGGATTCAAAACGTCTGTGTAGCGCGAGGAGGTTTCCCACAACTGACAGATGTGTTAAAGCCGAATCACCCCCCGAAACCCAGCCGTGTCACCTCCGACATGCCGCTGTCAGCTTCCCCCTGACAAGCTCTGGAAGTGAAATGTCTCTCTTGTTTAACTCAAAAGAAAAGTATCAGTTTTTTCTCAAGCATTTAAAAAAAATTGAGTTGCTAAAGTAATTAAGCATGCTGAATTTTCAACAACTCTCATATTTTGTTTCCAGCAGGAATATATTTGATATGGTGCGTTGTCAAAGAAAAAAAAACAAGAATTGGGTCGATTTAATGAGACTGTTTTACCCAGATCATACTCGTGATACAATTTTAGATCCTTAAAGCATTTGACTTAAAACTAAGCAAACATTAATGACTCTTTGCAACTCCAAACAGCATAATAAAAACTTTTACACCCTTTAAATACAGTGAATCATACAGTTTTCTATTAAAAATGCCTTCAATTCAATATATGAAATACACTGTAGGGTAGTAATGGACCAGTGCTGAGTCAATATGCATCTCCATCCTCCAAATACTGATTATTTTCATGATGATAACAGTAATGAGAGTGATCAGATGTATCTTAGATTTTAAAGAAGATTCCAGCTCATAGATGTGATGCATCAGAGAGCACGAATAATTTTTGCATTGCTGAACAACACAAATCTATATCTATCATTGTTCTTCACCTGTGTTGCATTTCTGTTCATTCATGACTTTTTTGTAGATCTAGTGTCACTGTGGATGTCACAGATATTTTCATCTCTGGCAGTGAGTAATGTCACTGTTTGGTTTAAAACAGTGGCATTAACTTACTGTCTATTTAGTATCAAATTACTAATTATTATTAATTTTTTACAACCCTTCTACCACAACTGAGCAGCAAAACACAATTTTTTTTAACTAAAAAGACTGTAAGTGTGGAAGATATCAACTTTATTTGACTAACTCAGACTGCTGAGGCCTCATATAATCTTCAAGTAAACTTTTATATTGCCCAAAACAAGGACTGTGGATTTTGTTCCCTATCACATACACTGTACAATGATTATGAAGGGATCTCTTGAATGTCCGTATGAACAGGAGGAATGATAACAGTGAGCAAAACTTGCTTCAGTGTTCATATAGACAGCTGACTGTTTGTTTTATGACAGGCATGAACATTTGTGAAGCTATCCTTTAAGTACTTAAATATACTACATTATGTTAAATGCAGTAGGTTTTGACAGATTTACTGCTAATGTCTAAAAATATTAGTCACTGAACAAACTAATTTCCCATCCTAAACATGTCTGCACATCCTGTCAACAAATGTGACATTAGCCCCATCACTGATTTACCAGCCTACCAATGAACAGAGTAAAGAGGCGAGAATAAAGGGACGTGTGGAAGACAGGGCAGTCTTTTAACTCTCTTAATTCTGCTGGAGGAAGCTGGTTAACCCTTAAGTGTTTCGCCCTTAGGACATCCATGAAAACTTAATCAACCCCACCTGGGACGGGCACCAATGACTGCACTGGGTGTGTGTCCGTGTGTGTGCACGGAAAGGCTGCGAGCTGTGGTCAGTGAGGTATGCTATGTGTTATTGATGAGCGGCTGGCGGTGGATGGGCGGAGTCTGTGGTGTGGTGGCAGCACCACAGAAGAAGAAGAAAAGGGCAAATCAGGAGATGAAGGCATCCGGAGGACCATATGCACCCGTTCAGATCGGTTAGCATGCCCAAAGGCATGAGAGCTTTAATCTGAATATGCCAACTTTGTACTGCATGCAAAACCACCATAGTAGCTGCAGGTCAATGCGGTCTGTTCTGTGTGTGTGTGTGTGTGTGTGTGTGTGTGTGTGTGTGTGTGTGTGTGTGTGTGTGTGTGTGTGTGTGTGTGTGTGTGTGTGTGTGTGCGTGCGTGTGTGTCCCTACAACAAATCTGTGTGTGTGCCTGTCTGCAGACATTGATACATTTGGTGTCCGATGGTCTGCTGCTCATCAATAGCATTGATCACATCCTATCTTATCTATTCTGTATGGTAATGTATTGAAGCTAATGAGACACACACAGACACACACACATACAGAGCTTATCCCACCTGAGAGGTAATTTCTTTCTCTTGCTGAGAGGCACCAGAACAAAACATTCATTTATTATTCAGAAATATATTATTCATCTATTCAATTAGCTACTGTTCTCCTCAGCCAACCTAAAGAATCAATGTGGGCAATGGATATGATATGCATAGTCCATCGTCTGACACACACACACACACACACACACACACACACACACACACACACACACACACACACACACACACACACACACACACACACACACAGGGAGAGGTCAGTTAGACTGTGATCAGAATTCGTAATAGACTCTCCAACCGAAAACCACAGAAGAAAACTAACAGGCCAACAGCAGCAACACAGATTCTTACACACACACTAACATATCAGACACACACACACAAAGACAATACAGACAAGATGTATAAAGAGGAGGTAAAGGTCAGACTGTTTAACTAATGAACTACAAGGACATTTCAGGGAGGGTTTAAGTATTTTTAATGTCTGTAGTCTGTAGGCTATTTTTACTTTCTTGATGAATTGTTTTGTCCTTAGAATATCAGCAAATAGCATAAAATGCCATCAGAAGCTTCCAGAGGCCACGATGATGTCAAAACCCAGAGATACTCACTTCACTATCATAGAAGAACAAGAAATATGCTTTTAAAAATGACTGAGATGATCAATCAATGATCAAATGTAGTTTTATATCAGCTGACAAGTCAATAAATCATCTCAGCTCTTGTCTAATGTCATTTTAGAGACTTTCTAAACTGATAGGAATAAATATTCTGTTTTGGTATGATGGTAAAAATTGACACCATAGGCTTAAATAAGCACAAGATATTTGCTACCGACAACTTCAGCACAGAATTATTGGATTCACGATCAGATATCAACAAGTCAGACATGTCAGCCAAATACTAGCTACATTGCAGGCTTTAAAAAACTGTGGTTTTAGTGTCTTAACAGAAAGGTTGTACTGTGTGTCGCACACTGTGTATGCATTTGTAGAAAGACAGGAAAACATTAATCATGATGATCTGAGAAATTACCGCCTTTGCTCTGCTGTTTTTACTGCATTCTACATATAAATAACATGAAGTATAAAGTCGAGGTTGTGATATGCAGCGCCGTAAGGTACGTCTAAAGACTGAAAATGTGTTATTAGTCTTTGGAGCCATTTCTTAACAAACTAACACTTTAATCTTCAAGGTGAACAGGTCAACACGTGACAGGTTTTTGGACAGAGTTCAACAGCACAGAGGAATAAGATAGTATTCATTATTCATCATTAGCTTCCACAAAGTGTTCGCTAGTTTTCCTGGTCCACTACATATGGTCCACTATATATATCAGATATATCAGGCCTCAGGAAACATACACCATATAAGTGCTGTAGATCAATTCATTGTTGGTTTGGTTCTGCACATGAGATTAGTTAACAATAAGATAAATATATAAAATTGTCGGTCTTATCCTTTCAGCACATAAAAAGATAACAGCAGTGCAAAAGACAAAATGTAAGTAACATGAAATTATAGGAGCTTTCCACATACTGTATGTGTGATAATAAGCTGCTGTTTTGAACCAGCAGGGACAAGGCCTACTTTCACTGTTTACACAGTGAAGTGAAGACTCAGCAGATGAGTAGGTGGTCGAGAAGCTGTTCCAAAATTAACCCTATACTGAGTTAATTTCATTTTTATACTGCAGCCAATGATTGATCACGGACACATGAATGACCAATGATTAATCAGGGAGTCGTGAATGAAGCCAATGATTGATCAGGGTCACATGAATGGATTTTGATATCTCGGGCAGTGATCAAATCTCCGAAAACTGAATTTATTTTAATACTTTTAAAAAAAATGTTTTACTCCTTAACCAACAGTTTTAGAGCACAAACTGTTCATCAAAGACACACGCACCCACGCTGTGACACTGACCTGTGTATCAGCGTGTAACAGATGTCAGCTTCCACATGACTTTGGGATAAAGTCTCGACAAAGCGGTGTCGTTTCCAATAGGAATTAGCCAGAGGTTATACCCACCACCCCCCACCACCCCATTCGTCATATTTATCAAAAGAAAAAGAAACATCCATTTAATATTGTGCGTTGCTCAGAGCCACCCATCATCAGACTACATAATGCAGAAGAGATAAAGAGAGAGAATCGGGAGTGACAGACAGAAAAAGAGAGAGATGGAGGAGAATAAAGAGAGAAAAGTGTACGTGTACTTGTGTGTGTGATCGTGCACGGCGGTGAGTACGCTTCTGATAGAGACATTGGGCCATTTTTTTGTCCCTCCTCGGAGGGGATAATTATCTTTTGCATATTCATATATGCAAACACAACATGAATAATTTCCCTCTCCACCTTCCTCTCGCTCTCTCCAAAGGTTACCTCATTAATTACAGCCCAACAATTAGCAGGAAATATTTTTATAATTAATTATTTGGTGTTTCTTTGGCGCCAGTGTTCGTGCATAACTTACAGCGGGGTCAGAGCCCAGGACAGCTGTTGAGGGTGTCTGCAGCGAATGGCGTGCCCATGCTAATGCGATATATGTTTGTCGTGTTGAAGTGTGTGTGTGTGTGCCCGGCGAGAGAGAGAGAGAGAGAGAGAGAGAGAAAGAGAGAGAGAGAGAGAGTTTGGTGTATTGCAAAATGAAAGCAAATCAGCATACTCACCATCAAGGCAGAAGCACACAGGCTCACGCAAATACAAGCAAATTCAACGCACATGTCAGGACAAAAACATGCACACACACAGACCAATCAGCCTCTCTTCCTCCCTATATCTCACACACACACACACATGCATACACACACACACACACACACAGCGGTCTGAGTGTTAGTTGTTGCCTGTGGGCCTGTGGTCTTTGAACTGCCTCTCAGACTCCAGTCTGTCCAAATTCACTATGAGAGATCCCGCTCTCTGCCTGCCTAAACTACTGCAACTCAAACACACACACACAAAGAAAGAAACACATGCACACACATACCCAAAGACAGGCAGAAAGGCAAACACTTGTACAGAAACACACACGCACACACACACATACATACACTGATCGAAATACACTTCAAATCGCAGCACCTTAGCTTCTGCCTGTAGAAGTTTTTGGAAAGTCGGTCTTGGTTTCTACCTGAAGTGTTTGTGTGTGTGTGTGTGTGTGTGTGTGTGTGTGTGTGTGAAGGGAGAGAGAAATAAAATATTCAACATTCTCACCAAAAATGACAGATAGGAAAAAATGTAAAAGATCATTCACAAACCAGCCATGAACCAAAAAACCAGCAGCACCATAACATGTGCAACAATTGTAAACACATAAAGAAGTGATCTTTACTCTAGAGCTCTATATGTATCTAAATACTTACCTGACCTTCATGATAAAGAGATGATACACTGAAGTAATATAATGTTTTCTAGTTTTCTACACTGTTTTTAGGGTTTTTCCATATTTTTCTTTCTCATTTTCACTACTTCCTTGGTGAGTGTTTCTCCATTATGTGGACTTTGCCTTTGCTTAAGCTAGTTCAGAGGTTTTCCCCAGGGAACAGTTTCAGGGGAGGCTCAATGAATGGATGTGAAAAGACATTACATTAGTTATTACATTAGTTATCAAAAGGAGATCACATAGAATAGCTTAAATATGTGTGGTTTGGTTAAAGAGAAAGTTCAGACACAATAGTTTTGGGGAATTTAACTGTTACTTATGTGTTTGGTTTAGTCTGAAGTATGTCAAACTGTTATATTAGGCAATCTTGGCTAAATTGTTGGCTCAAGTGTCTATGAGATGAAATAACATAATCATGATCCATAAAGTTTGTCTGAGGGGAGGGCCACAGTCTCAGACTTTGAACACCCCCGGTCCAGACTACCTACAATTATCCCAAATGTATTCAAGGTGTTCTCCATTTTGGCTTAATAAATGACAATAATTGCAGCCTCCTCTTGTTCATCTTAGCCACTCTCCCCAAAATCCTACAGTTGCAAAGTGGGAGGTGTAAAAGTAACATTAATTTTCTGCATAGGCAATGTTAGGTAACTGACAGCTGGAGTACTTTCAAGGCTTAGATAAGAATATCTAAATTTTTAAAAGGCAATTTTGTCAGAAAATATCTGGTTCTTTGAGCAAGAGCAGAAGTCAACAACTCAGACTCCACTCAAGAATCTTTCCAATGAAAAAAACTTCCAATCGCAGAGTTGAACATGCTGTCAAAGCTAAGATGACGCATTGCAATAGACTGATATTATACAGTATTAATTAGACACATTTAAAATGCAGTCAATCACAAGAAATTGTTGGGAAAAAAGTTGGGTAATAGTCAATCTATTCATCATCAGTCTATTCCTTCACTGACAGGTGTAGAGCTACCGATGGTACTTTTCACATGTCTATATGTGATGCAGTGCTATGTGGGACTGTTAGGTGTAAGTAGTGTGTATGCAATGGACATTACTTTGCCATGGCACTGAAATTAGGACACCCAAATAAAATAGCTGTAAGTAAATAAAGTGCCTTATATCCAACATTGGACAGTTGTTTTGTGATAACCAAATAGTCCCAAGTTCTCTAGTGAAATGTGCACGTGTAGCCTTAAGGCTGATTTATGCTTCTACGTAACCTCCATGCCGCAACTACGCCGTCGTGCACCTTTCGAAGATCTGCGTCTCTCCATCGCGTCGTGTTTCTAGTCCCTTCCCAGGTATGACACAGACAACCTCACACATTATTTTCTGTGTAATGGCCACTTCTTATTTTTTAAGTATTAAAAAAAGTATTAAAGTATTTTAAAAAACTTGCTCCACAGCAGATTGAGCTACTTACTTATTCAAGTGAAAATGTGCTTGAAACAAGTGAAAGTTGTTTAAAAACAAGTGACTTTTTTGGTGATGAGTCTTATTTTAAGTGTAATGAGATTTATTTTGACTAGAAGATTTTGAGTTTCTGCAGTGTTTTGTTGTAATGCACATGATTGTCACACAACATTGTTCTATTTATTAATTATTACTCTGTAATAAATGCGTTGCCTCGACGTGTAGTTACATTTCTGGGGAGGTGCACGTCGGGGCGTAGGGGTTCACGGCGACGCAGACAGCTCTGCTTAGGTACGCCGTCAGCTTGACGTCGACCCAACGTAGAAACATAAATCAACCTTTAGTGTAACAGCACCATTAGATTTAAAAGGCTGAGTGAAAAGCAAATGGTCCTAGAGAGGCTGGACATATGATATTGCTTTAATATAGAGATTACAGTCTTTCCTGCAAGGCAATCATGGAGGTTGTTCACATGAAAAGTGACACATTAACCGTTAAGTTGGTGTGAAAATGAGATTGTAGGTTCGGATAGAAGTGGCCCTGCACTAACACCTCTAAAACAACGCAAAAAAGGTGTCAAGAGAGGTGATAGGTTGTTTCCAAAGCTATTCAATCATCAGACAAGCACTTCTGACAGAGCATACTGACCGACCAACCAGGAATTTAGTGAATAAACACCTCTTTTTTAATGTATGTAATTTAATTGCAGGAGGCTTCTAAGGCATTTAAACTTGCAGTGCAACCATACAGACTGCATGTTAAAACATTACAGCAAGTTGTTTTTTACATTATTATCATTGCCACATTGAGTCAACAGGTGTACACACAGCATTTGCAAAGTGACACACTATGAAAAATCGTAACAGATTGCTTAGGTCAGTATACAGTACCGAAGGCTATAATACTTTATTGTGACAGTGGTGTATGGAAGATCATTTCCATTCTCTCTTCACAGCCGAGACACATCTACATTCACATCTGTGTCTATCATGTGTCTCCAAAGTGTCCAGCTGACCACTTGTGTCCACATTTGGTTGCTGCCTACATTACTTCCGCTAGGTCAAAGGCCCTTCACACTGTTATAACGTTAGTCGGTCGCCAGATAAGTACCAGATTAGAGAAATTATAAATGTTTCAAGAACTATACATGTGCATGTGTTATTCCAGCTGTTGAGAATGCCAGAGAAGAAGTCATTTTGCGTTGTCGCACTGTCACCAAAACAACCACCACATCCTGCATTGATGACGTACTTTCCTCTTACTTCTTTGGACACATTAGTGTTTACACTACAAAAAAAAAGGTGATCAAATGGGTCCCAGTCCACCTCAGTAAGCGGTTGCAGTGATCAGACCACAATGCATCTTGGTGGTTATTAAGCCTGTCACAATAGTTATGTTACCGACTTATCGTACAATAATATAATTCATGTCTATATCAATCAACATCATCATTTCTATATATCGACTTATCGTATGATATATGGACATGACCTTAATCTTTTTTTTTACCTCAATATTGCCACACTTGTACATGCACATCCTGAGTGGAGACTGCAGAAGCGAGCTGTCCTGGCCCATAATGGCAGTCTGTGTTCTTACGGAAACATAGCGCCCATTCTCCAATCTCACCCCCTGCTCCCCCTGTGTTATTATGCTATTATAATTATTATTATATCAGTGGTATGAAATGATCTTCAAATGACAATCTATCTATTATATATGAGACAATATATCGTCCAACAAAAGTAGTGATGATGACAGGCCTAGTGGTTGTTTACACTTGTACTATTGCTGTCCACTTGTGATCCAATTGCTTAAGACTCATTTTAAAACTAAGTGCAAACAGGGTCTTTGATCCAGACTGTCTCCTCACACTGCTAAGGAGAAAATCTGGATGTGACTGCTCCGCTGTATCCCATGTATGTAGTTCATCTCCTGCCTTTAAAGAAGCATGTTTCAGCACCAAGCAACCTGTCCTGTTCGCTTTCTCCTGAAGACTAATTTACTCACGTTCCCTCTCATGTCTACGCCACTCTCACACTGCAGCAAAGGAGTTGTTGACTTCTACTGAGGCAGGAAGGTGCGCATATGTACGCTCATCAGCGCTGGTGTGTGTATTTGTGTGTGTGCTTTTGAAAGAGATAAATGGAGACAGAGATGACACGTGGGCGTTTGAAGAGTGAAAGGAAACATTCTCCCACTCTCTCCTCCCATTAAATATATTTGTACATTTCATCGCCAATAAAAACAGCAAATCAATCTCATCCAGCACTCTTCAGAGGGCCCTTTGAAGTCTTCTTAGTAAATGACCTCCCACTTTCCCCATCAACTGCAGCCCCACACCCCCTGAAAAAAAAGACTAGTGCAATATTTATCTCACTTCACAAAATTTCTAAGTTTTTTCTTTCTTTCTTTTTTTTTTTTTTTTTAAGGAAAATCCTTGAAATTTTCATCAAAAGCATTCTAATCAGGCACTCCTCAGGTCAGCTAATGAGTTGGCAGGAGTGGGGCCCTCGCCAGGCGGTTCTCTTCAAAGGGCTAGCTCATTAGCGTTAGCGGCTCTGATTATGATACTCCCCTCACACACAGATTCATGCACACACACACACACACAAACTTGCTCGCTCACTGGGACTCTCTCCTACTTTCACACACACAGACACACACACACACTCACACACAGAAAGAGAGAGCTGTCATTAGCCTAGTTAGCATCATTAGCATCATTAGCAGCCAAGGTCAGTGTTTGAAGCCGGAGACAGACGTGCGACCTCCATCTTTCTTTAACCAGTCGTTCATAATGTCTCCTGGCTACTTCAACAGCTCTAAAGTTGCTATTATTAGGCCAGAGGAAAGAGAGAGGGGAGAAATGGAAAACAGATAGGATGGGGAAGGAAGAGAAATGAGGACGAAAGGAAAGAAAAGCGAAACAACGTAGCTCGTTTGACACGTCGCCCTCTCTGCCCTTTAGCTTTCCAGGATTTTAGAAGCGAGTGTTTCCCACCATTTTCCTTCCCTGGCAACGAGAGAACAGAGTTCACATGTGATTTGCCACAACTCCACTGAGAATTAATTAAAAAAGATGAAAAAAAAAGATGTCACCCCTCTGTGGATTATTCAGCCTCCCCATTTACCTCTTGATAACATCACGTCTCGGTCTATGTGGCGACTCTGAGTTTTTCATGTTTGCCGTTATTCATTGAACCGTCATGGTTAAAGCATTATGAATTTGGAATAATTGAATAACTTTCAGCTAGTGTATGAAATCTATAAGGCTGGTTGTCAGGTTTGAGTTATTTATAAGACAATTGCTACATTTCTATTGATTTGTTGAACAAAATTAACTTCCATTTTCAACCTGTGGTATTTTTATCAGTAACTATGGTGATAGATAAGGGAGTCCTATCTGGACTTAAACACAGGTATGTGGGATGTACTAACAGGGCTAACATAACTGATTTACAAATTTGCATCACTGAAGTACAATATCAATATGAAAGGTCCTCCAACCTTGTGGTCCTGCTCTTGAAGAGCGACTCAAAATGTAGTTTAAGACTTTAATTGTTTTATTTGTTGTAAAGTTGGCTTTTATCAAATTGTTTAAGAGTACAGTAAAGCTGTAACTGATTATTTTAGTATGTTACATGTCAAAAAATGCAAATTATAATGTCCCAAATTCTAAGTTAAAATATTTAGATTATTGTTAACTAAAAGACTTTGAGTTAACAGTCTTAAAAACTGGAAAAACTGGCAAATATTCACATTTGAAAGAAGCTGGTAGCAGAGAATTCTTGGCATTTTTGCTTAAAAATGGATGTGAAAATGTCTAGTAGTTCTGTCAATTGACTAATCAGCCTATTATTTCAGCTGTAGAGTACTACTATGTGTGGTGGAGGAGAATAGGGGCCCAACAACAACCTCTTGCCCCAGGGCCCCACAGGAGGCTAATCAGGCCGTGCCACTGACTGCTCCACTTTTATTATCCTTTTTTATTTGGGCTCTCTTGTAGGATGGATGCATGTACTAATGACTAGCCAAATTGCATGAATGCTGCTCACTGCTGTCTTATGCAGTTATTCCCAACTTTTTTTGACCTCTCATCACTCGTTTGGTGTGGACATGATTCACAAGCAGATTAACCAAAGAGAAATTATTTAATTTGAAGGATTTTCAGAGGTTCCCAAACAGGTGGAAATGTCCAGAAGAGTCAGGAAATAATATATAATTTATTTAATAGAAGTATGTGTTTCTCTCTTATCTCTTTAATCATCTTGTGGCCTCTCAGATTTATTTTACCCTTTGTTCTGGTCCAGAACTCCAGGTTTGGGACTGCTGCTCTGAAATATCATGGTGTATTAACTGAATCTGAATGTGTGAATCTGTTTCCATCAGCCTTGACAGCATCTTTTTCTTATTTGATATGCCCTCTTTTCCATCTCAGTCAAGCATATGAATGTTTTGGTAGATTTTTTTCTTTCAGTTTTTCCCCCAAACTTTTTATGTTTCCTGTCAGTAGGTCAGTCCACCACTTTGGTCCATATTGAAATACTATACTCAACAAACCGCTGGATGAAAAGCTATGAAATTTGCTACACCCATTCATGTCCCTCTGAGGATGAATTGGAATCATTTTGATGATTCCTTGACTGTAAATCAAGCTCCACAATCGGGTTAAAATTTAATTTGAGGTTGACTAATTTAAAATGACTAAATTCCTACTTATTTAATGACATTTCCATCAGCCTCAACTGTACTTTGTGTTTTGTGGTAACTCAAAGCAGCGCTGTGTTGACATACAGTACCACAGGGAGGCTAACATGGACTAACCTTGTTAATGCACAAACACAAAAACAAAATCAGGTTAACACACCTGTTAAAACCAGATACAATTTTAACTCTTTTGTAATGTGTTACTGTTGTCTTATTCTGTTTTCCTTCCCTCTTGACCAGGTCTCACTTGTAAACTTTTTACCTGGTTGAATAAAAGAAAAACAGACATTAGACATTTCACCACTGACATGCTGGCAATATTTAGCCCAAAGAGGGCGCCACACTTACTGGTCAAAACATAGTGTCATAATATTCACTTACTGGCCCAGGAGGTGGAGTACATCTCTCATTAGGAATCAAATACAGCCTTGATATTTACTTTTTTTCCCTTTTTTAAAAATTTTTTTTAAAGATGTTTCTTCTGTAGACTTTAAAAGTAAGTGCAGCAGTATAAACCCATTTTAGCTGCTCTAAAGCACAGTATCTCCTGGCTTAGTGTTGGATTAATACATGGATATCAGATTGAAGCGATGGTGTTCGTTTAAAGAATCCAGACTCAAGCTTTAAACCAAAACAACTGTTAGCTGAGACTTTTCCACCAGCCTCCCTCTCGTTTACTTGTTATCCGTCCGTTCCCCTCCTCCTTCCTCACTTGTTCTCTGTGGTCAGTGTGTGACAGAGGCCCCGGGCTGACTAATGGCTGTGGGCGAGATGTCTGGGAGATGGATCTGCCCCTCTAATTCACTGGTGGTGGACACACTGGATTTAACACTGACTGACTGCGGATGTGTTTGAAAAACTGTGTAAATGTGTTTGAAAGCTGGAAAGAGAGAGAGAGGGAGAGAGAGAGAGAGAGAGAGAGAGAGAGAGAATCAGTGCTATTGTGTGCACGCATGCATGTACATGAGTGTGTTCCCAGAGTGAGCCTATTGAAAAGCCTCTCCAGTCTATCAGATTAGCTCTATTAGTGGATTAGCCGGATTAGCCGGATTAGCGGGTTAATTGCAGTCTGCTGCTGCGTTGGTGCGCGGAGGCTAATGACGGCTAACGCTAGTTAATCGCACACACAGCCGCGTTAGCCAGCTACTGCCACGTCTGACAACATGGCACACACATCAGGGAAGCCAGCGTACACCAGCTTCCCATGAGGATTAGGAACATGACATGTTTGGACCACACTTGTTAATCTCAAGTTAATAATAGCATACTTCTTTTTTGCAGGGTTATCTATTTTTCATTGACTGCCGTTGTGGATGTGTGTCTTTTGACACTTTGGTGACATTTAAAACACCTCCTCTCAGAATATAGGATCCATGTTCAGGACAAAAACAACATGTTGAAGATAATATCATAACAGGAGGGGAATCAAAGGGCAGAGGGTATTAATAGAGTGATAGAGGTTTTAAAGTAGGGACAGGGTGGAAAATCTAAATGTATCCCTCCCCCAACAACTATGATGTACCCTTTTTATAAGTCACGATTCCTGTTGACAATATGACCCCTGGCTCTCATTAAGAACTAAGTACTAACACACTAAGTACTCATTAAGTACTTACACTTGCATGCAGGAACAGTAAGTTTCCAAAACACCATAATTCATAAAGTATATTTAAAAATCTACCTAAACTCTTGACAAAAGTGCGTGTGACAGTGTAATCTCAAATATAGGGTGTGATGCACTCCTACCAAAATAAGAGCAACAATATAATAGAGGAAAACAATTTTCCTTTGAATCCATTATCAACACCATATGGCCCCAGAAGGCATGTTGGTCTCTGACTGGAATTCAAACCAGGGATGTTTTAATTATGTGCTATGCATCTTTCGTCAGGTTTTGCTTGCTATAATCATTCCTCCTGTTCATACTGGCTATTAAAAGATCCTTCCACAATGCTTTTTACAATGTAAGTAATGAGGGACAAAATCCACAGATGTTGTTTTGTGCAAAAATGCATGTAAAAGTTGATCTGAAGCTAATAATGAGGCTTTAGCAGTTTGATCTTTCTCTAACTCTAATGAAGTAGTTTCTGTGCCTGAACCTAAGCAGACCTGAACCACAGCGTTATTACACCATAAAATATTATTATTTTTTAACAGTGATTTGTGACAGTTTCCCTATCCTGACTGGCAGAAAAAAACATAGTGCAGGCACAAAATATATTTCCAATAGAAATACATTAATTTGAAAGTCTCGCTCAGTGTCACGAAAAAAATGGAAAATTCGTGTCCGTTTCGATGTATCTGCAGATTAATTATGGGACTATTTCCAAGACTTCCATGAGACTCTGTTGGGTCACTTGACTGTTGTTTTAAGACAGACTTGGACAAATGATGAACCCGTCCTTTAACCTCTAGATCACCGGGATACCCCAGTAAGACGTGCATGTGAGGTGAACAACTTTACAGCACAGTCAACAACATCTATTACTGCTTGTGCACTGCATGAATTCATTTTCAGAGAATATGCTACAAAATGCCACCGCCATGGGCACGGCTTGAATTCATTTGCTTTACAACACTCTCTGCCTCCATCTGTGTCTCAAATGGCCCCCTGCTTATTGTTTATTTTATTATAGACAACAAATCGGACTAAATATGAATACATGCACAGTTCAGCAGCGTCCAGAACAGCATGTATCCACAGACTAGTGAAACCTCTTGAAACAAATACAATTTCATATTTACATAAGACAGTTATTATATATTTATTGACTGAATATATAATATCAGAATTGATTCTTAGGCAACACTTTGCACTTTCACAGAAACATGTATGTTATTTAATTTTGTTATTAATAGTTATATTAGTAAATTTGTTCTGAGGAACAATGGAGAGAAACTCTAAAAGAAATACAAATTCATATTAACCTTCATGGGGGAGCCTAAGAATCTGATCTGGTCCACTCAGTTTGGTTCACCTCAGACAGAAGACAGTTATTGTCATTATTATATTCATTGACAGAATATATAATATCTGAATTGATTTTTAGGTTATTCAATTTTGTTAGAAAAGGTGTTTTTTAATAGGCATAGGGGGAAAAGAGTTTTAGCAGTAAAGCAGTAAAAACGTTGGTATAAAAAATGGAACGACATTCATAAAGCAGTCATTATAGACCATAGTTTTATGTGTTACCAATATTTGTGGATTATCATGTACAAATTAGAGCCCGACTGATATATTGATCAATCAATATGATCGGCCGATATTGGCCTGTCACAGATATATCGGTATCATTGTTTATACCATCCCATGTGTGCCAATATGTTTTTTTAAAGACATATAGGCAGCATTATAATCATTTTCCCTAATTCAAGTTTAATATATACATATTAAACTCCTAGTGAAGTTTACTGTTTTAGAGTACTGATGTCATATTTATAAAAATTAAGTTTATTCTTAAACTGTAAAATATCACAGCCTTCATTACATATCTGTTAATTTTAAGTGTTTGATAACCACATTTGGGGGGGGGGGGAGTGTGTTTATGTACATATTTTGTTTGTCGGCCGATATATCGATATCAGAATTGATTTATTCCCTAATATCGGCATCGACTCCAAAAACCCAGTAGCGGTCAGACCCTAGTACTAATATTCAATATGTTGTGATATTTTCATGTGCATGAAAGATGAAAACTGTCTGCACACGGCTGTTTCATTCCCAATTATTCTCTTATTTTATGAGGACGTGACTGTTATATCAACAGCTTTCTTCAGGTGTGGTCAAAAACGTTGTCAGAGATCATAAAAATGTGCATGTCCACACACAATATTGCCTTATCCAAAGATATCAGCATCACATCAAACATCAAAAAGCCCTCTTTGGTCCAACATCTTAATTAAGATGGTTTCCTGGTGAAATTTTAACAAAGTCATCCGCATGTGAAAGGCAGTCCAGCCCTGAGCCCGACTGGATCAACACCGGGGGCAGATGTGTAAACAAAACCCAAATCAACCTCAATCACCACCGCTGCAGAAATGAAAAGAAAGAGATGATCGGTCAAAGCGGTGCTACGTGTTATGTTGCCGGTAGGATGTGGTGTTGGGAGCTGAGTGAGTGCGGTGTTATTGATGCAGTAGCCAATGAGGTCTGACACATGGCTTCAGGACAGGAAACGCCAGGGGTTATGGGTAAAATGGGTGTTAGCGAGAGTGTGCAGAAAAACCAGAGAGCACACCCACACCTATGCACAACGCTCGCACGCAAAGACATTAGAAGCAGGAATGCGGGCGAGCGCGGACACACACACACACACACACACACACAGACTTTCCATATATTCTGTGGGCACCTCGGCCTCATTAAGGGGAAGTGAAGGGCTCCCTGCTCATCTTTTAAAGATAAAACAAAGTGCTGTGATGTCATACCTCATCAGCCTTCGCCAAGGAGACGAGAAGCACTTTAGCAGAAAGAGCAGAGTGTGTGATCGCCTGAATGCACAGACCTCCCTCTGACACTCTCTCTCTCTCTCGCTCATTCTCACACACACTCGCGAGTGTACACACACAATCGTGGCCGGCAGTGGATGGTGGATGAGGGATGCATGTTGGTTTGGGGCTAAACATGATATCTCCTTTCCCCAGGGCCAGCCAATCAGAACAGCCTGCCAGGGAAAAACAGCAAAAGCACTCAAGACCGGACCAGAAGAAAACACACACACACACACACACACACACACACACACACACACACACACACACACACACACACACACACACACACACACACACACACACTCATAAACAAAGACATACACTAACAGGCGCAGAAACTTACAAAACACACACTCCTGTGCTCCCTGCATGCACCACAACTCCCTCCGAGCAACCATCCAGCCAGACAAAGAAATACTTCAGCAGGCACACACTCAAACTGCCACTTGAATGCTTTACGGCATTATACATCTTCATCATCATCCTCATCATCATGTCGTTCATCAATAGCCTAAATATCAGTGCTACATATGCAGAGCTATCAGCAGTACAAGCGAGTACAAAGCCAAACCGCCAATGTTCTTAGAGTTGCACCAGTGCCTGCAGGGGGTGGGACCTTAGGGTGGGAGCTAGGGGGTATGGGGCACAGGAAGTAAGTACCTGGGGGGCAGCAGTCAGGGGAAGTGCCTAGAGGTCCAGGGCCCAGGGAAGATAGAGTCACCGCTATCGGCTCTGTTAAAGGGGGGGGAAGGATCGGGGCTAAGTGTTTCAAGGGGAAGTGTAATAGCAAAGGAAATGTTGTTAGGAGGATGAAACCATGAACACCAAATTGGCGTAAAGGAAAAGAAGGAGAAAAGACAGAGAACCAAAAATAGATATATAGCTGTAGTGTTGGGGATATCAGTGTAAGATGTTAAGATAAGACCAAACTGTTGTCTTTGAGAGGCTGTTCTGGGTAACATTAACCCAGTATTGTGTTGGTGCTATATTGACCCAAACAGAGTAAAATTTTAACGCAGGGATCGTTAGTTTGCAGCTTAACGCTCAAAGATATTTACCACCACTTCACACTGCATGTTTAGTTTCCTGATCAATAGCAGTCCAATTTTGTAGCGTGTACAGCACCTGAAGGAACCGCCTGGACAAGGAATCATTTCAATCTATAGCGGCCCACGAGGGACAAAAGTAACATACATTGCGCATTTTGAACAGGTTGAAAATGAGGTAAAAAAACAGAAAATAATGTATTTTTTGTTTCAAGATCAGGATGCTATTTAAGGACAGGTTAAGCAAAAACAACGATACAGTATATTTGGATACCCTTTTACTTTAAGCTTATACAAGCATGGGAAACAACAGAGATGGTGTTTGCTACATTCAACTAATTATTTTCATTATTTTTTCTATTTCTGTTTATGTTATTGATCAACTGACTGGTCGAGCGTTTAGTCTATCAAAAAGTAATAAAAAAATGCCACAAGAAAGCAAAACAAAGATTTTGAATTTACAATGATATAAAACTAAGAGTCTGGAAACTGTGACTGTTATTAAAAGTATTTATTAGCTTGATTATCGACTTAAATTATTAATTTATCAAGATCAGTTACTGTCAGTTACTTTATATGTATAAAACCTTCACAGAACAGAATTTCTGAGACTTCAGGACGACAAGACACAACATATACAGTACAATCCCTCTTATGTTAAAGGTCTGAAAACATACAACAGTCTGGTCTCCATGTGAAAACTGAAATAGGTTTTTGTTGCTATGATCATTGATCCTGTTCATACTTATCATTAGAAGATCACCTCTAAATGTGCTTTCAAATTAAGTGATGAGGTGTGTTTAGAAGTGTATCTTAAGATGATGAGACTTCAGTCGTCTGAGTTAAATAAAGTGAATATCTTTGTGTATGGACTAACCCTAACCCTTCCTGTTCAGAGTTAGTGGTAGTAAAAATAAAATAATACAATTAGACGGTTTGTTAAAATGAGACATTTAGTAAAAAATAAGTTAAATGACACTAATTAAAAGCCAGATTAAATTAGTATGTTTTCAGCTGTTGTGTAAAAATGTAAAGTAACAAAAAGAGGCACTTTGGCAAAGCTGTAACGTTGATATATATCTTCTTTTGACTCATTTGGATGACTGAAGCTTCATATTAGCTTTAAATAAATGAATCTGTGGATTTTCATTGTAAGTGCATTATGAAGAAATCTCTTAATGGTCAGTATGAACAGGAAGAATGATTACAGCAAGAAAAATGTGGCAATATGAATTTGAATATCTGAACCTAGTCTTTAATATTGTTATTAGTATGATTTGGCAATTCAGAATTTGTTGCAATTTAATTGTCTGATATTTGAAAAACTGATCTTTTTTTCTTTTTTTTTTTTATTAAACTACATCCTCATCACTTCTTTACTATCCATTCTCAGTATGTCAGACAGAAGGTGTTTTTTGCTTGTATCTGTGTGAACACCCGGTATTCTCACACACATACCATCTAGTGGAGTGTATGCCATCACTGTCAAGTTAGTCATGGTGGAAATACTGTGCAACAAAAAGCAGAACGCACACAGCATGAAGCAGAGCTCGACAGTAACAAGTCAAACCAAAAGTTACAGCTTTGCTCTCAGTTGTGTTTTTTTTTTCTCCTTTTTTTTTTTTTGAAGCTCCCCTCCTGTAAACTCAGAGACACCCTTAAAACCGGCCCTGTGATGAAACGCCGCCTGTCACACACACACACACCAGAGAGAAGACTGTCTCTTTCATGTTCTAGTTATGCAATACGAAGGGTCAGAGCTATGTTATATGGAGTTTGAGCTGTATGGCGAGGCTGGGAACATTTGATCAAATTGTGAGTACATAAGTGTGAGAAAGTGCAGATGTGTGAATCCACAGCTCAGTTGTTGCTCGCTGACAGAGGATTAGAGAGAGGAGACTCTCAGGTTCGTCTGAGAGGTCGACTCCGGCATTCTTGGGGTTTGCCTGTGGGTCTCACTTGATTGTTGACCCCTGGATCTTGACAAGAGTTATCTCTGACTTTCTGTTACATCGTGTCGACATGCAAAGATGCGACGGAGAAAATAAATAAAGTTTCAGCACATTGACAGAGAAATGTCAGATTGAATTTACCTCTACTTTTTATTTTCCTCGTCCCTGCTCAGAATCTTCTTTTTTTTCTTTTTTTTTTTTACAACAATTACTCATAATTAGCCCCCACATCAAAAATAAAATGAATAAAACAGCAGCGACCCCAGAGAACAAGGGGAAGGAGGTGAGGAATAAGAGGTGGGGGGGCGGGAGGGCGAGGGTGAGGTGAGCTGGCGATGGCAGGGTCATTATAGGGTGTAGAACAGTGTGGAAGAGGGGGCACCGGGGCCAAGGAGGAGGGGGGACGGTGGGGGTGACGGTTGAGGGGATTTGCAAGGGGGTGGGAGGGGGGGGGGGGGGGTGGCGATGGCTTGGGGTGTGATGAATTGGGGGGGGGGGCAGCTTGAAGGCTGGTGTGCGATGGGGGGGGGTGAGGGTTGGTTGGTTGGTTGGTGGTGGTGGAGGTGGTGGGGGGGTATCAGTGGGGAATGGTGTCAGCTGCAGAGGCAGCAGGGAAAGCCGACATCTTAATAAAAACAGCCTCAGGCTAAATCCCATTAAAGGCCTCAGAGCCTGTTACCACTGCTGGCCAGGTAGCGCGCACACACATAACACACATTGCACACTACACACATACACATCATATATTTGTGCTTGCACGTACACACACACACTCTCTCTCTCACACACACACACAAGAATATATTAATATATGGATCCATGTGTCCCGTCTCTGTCTGTCCATGTGTGGGGGTCTTTCTTTGTGCTCACTTTGTGTATGTGTGTCTTTGTGTGTGTGGTTTTGCCATCTGACCATCGTGCAATTAAACCCACCGAATCGCACAAACCAACCACTGAAACGCACCTATTGTTGTCGAAGGTGGACGCTTCATTCACAAGCCAGCTTCGTTGTGATGCATCACTCTGCCTCCGTATTCCGCTTCCAGATCCTCTCGTCTCATTGGACCACGAGAAGAAATCTTGAGGCTGTATCACTATAGATGAGGAGGCGTCACTTGACGCACGCTCAAAAACACAAGAAATATGTCATTATACGTGCTAGCTCATGACACGAGCCGATATCCTAGCATCACGTTAGTCTACCTAAACATTGATTCCATGCTTTAAATCTCTTCTACACACTCAGCTGGTTGCAGCAGTGCAGCCCAGCGCTATCTGGGAAGTCTGAGTCGATCCCCTGCAGCAGCCATGTTCTGTCAAAGTGTCCTTGAACGCCTACCAGTTCACTCATTATAAATGGCTCTGGGAAACAGCATCACTTTAAATGACTGAAATGGGAAAAAAGGGGGACAGGTAGTTCCTAGAAAACTAAACTAGGATTTGAAATGTAAAAGGTGTAAAGGGGAATTCTTTGTGATTCTCTCAAAGATTTTAATTTCCTCCTGTTGATGAAAAGGTCTGAGAAACACCAAGAGGTCAGGTTTTAGGTCACACTTTTTTCCTTTTTGTCCTAAAACAGGCCTCCACCCTTCACCACCACCACCCCCGTTCTACAGTTCCCCCTGGTGGATGCACATCAGACCTGTCTGTCTTCGAGGGACAAGTGAGACATAAAGAGAAGTTACAACAGGGTAAGCTCAAGTCAGAGGTATCATTAGACATCTCCTTACCATGTTTAGTACTATATATCATTAAAAATATAAGGGATTCTGTCCTCTACAAAGTGATCTTAAAGCTCCAAATCTTCTTCTTTTTTTTTCTTCTTTTTTTTTGCCTTCGGTTACATCATGTTCATTCATCTCCTCATCATGACTGACACAGGTGTATTTAGCAGGATTAATATCGGAGGAAATTGACAAAAGAAAGGAGAGAGAGGTGTTCGTACAGCTGATGTGAGTTCGTGTTACACTCTAGCGCTTTCCAACACGGGGGTCACGGCCCTCAGAGGGGTCGGGAGATGAAAAAAAAAGAGAAAAATAACACAAAATATTTTTCCTTTCCATACTTTTGTTTGTAGTCTGATTTTTTCTATAAAATATTGGAAAGTTTCACCTCTTAAGCTTTTAAAATTCACTTTAAGATTCACTCTTGTACTCCACACACCTGGATACAGTTGTCTTAAAGATGTGAGTGTGTGAGGAGTGCACACCTGCATACAGCTGCAGTATCTTCAGCTACACTACTGAGAACAACACTGAAGTGGGAAGACATATTTTTAAAGGTGGCAGAGGAGTCGTATCTTTGCTTGCACGGTGGAGGAGATTTCACCGGTGGAGGAGATTTGTCAATGATGGCAATTTCTCCCTGGAGCACTACAGACGCTTGTATGATGAACAGTCTCTAAACTGTCCTCTGAGTTTTTATCTACACATACAACATTCTGATTCTGGGCTGGGATCCAAATACCCTGGCCCAAATAAAACACATGCTCGCACACATACAAACACACACACACACACACACACACACACACAAAGTAGGGGGAGATCAATATGAAAGAGGAATCTATATGTCCCAAAGTTGAAGTTCAGCCTCTGTCTGACAGAACACACAAGTTCCTGTTGTAGTAAACTATTGTTTTGACAGGATGTCACTTCAGTTCTGTGGAGTGTGTGTGAGAGCGCCGAGCGCCGCGCGCCTCCTCTTTATCTCAGGCCTAAGGCTACTGTCACTGAGCCGGGGGGAGAGTGGGAGACCGAGGCAGACAGACAGAGGGAGAGAGAGAGAGAGAGAGGCAGGGAGGGAGAGAGAGAGCGAGGCAGGGAAATAGGGAGGAAAAAGGGAGAGATAATTCACTTGTCAGCTGCCTGATGAAATGCCATTTTAACTGAAGCTGCTAATAGGAGCATTACGGGGGTTCAGCAAGCCTGAGACAACTTGCTGATAGTGAAGTCTGTGTGTGAGTGCATCTGTGTGAGTGCATGTGTGAGTGTGTGTGCGTGTGTGCGTGTGTGTGTGTGTGTGTGTGTGTGTGCGTGTGTGTGTAATGCCAATACAACCACCATTTTTTTCTTCCCTTTCTATAAACTGTCTTGCTGCTAATAGCAAACATATCATATCTCTGACTCCACGCCGACTGAGTCAATGTAGATTTTTGTGTTTTCAACTAGCTGCATCCAACCCAGTTACTAATTACTCCACCAGACTTTTGCTTGTCAACACTTTTGCTAAATCATAGTGTTAAAAAAAAACTTCACAGCTCCTTCTAATTGAAGTTTGAACCTCTCAGTGCGCTGTAGTCAAACTGTGTTAAAAGTTTTAGAGGTTAGATTTACACACGGTGAACATATTAAACAGTTAAACAGTGAGTCATAATTCAAGTGGGGAGGCTCTTTACATAATATGATTAATTTGAACTTTTAGATTAAAGTGTGAGTGGAAGTGGGTGTACCTTCAGATTTAAATGACAAAAGTTTTTAGAAAATACACCCATTTTTAAAATTTCAAAGTAAAATAATCCTCAAACATACAGTCTTGATTTGAAAATTTGTATGACATGTGGTTTGAAAATGATTACACAATGTTTATATCAGGTTAAAAATATTAATGCACGCTGAACTCCTTATAAGTTAAACATCATCTGATATTGTACTCATGAATACAAGAAAACAACAAAAGTACAACGTTTGTATAAATAATGAAAGAGCAGAAGAATATGTTCAGGGTGAATCTATGTTTTTTTGGCTGTGTTTTTTCAAAGTATAAAGTTTTGCAAAAAAAAAAGGAGAAAAAACACAAAGTGTGTTTAAGCGAGCTTGTCCCTCCACTACATTCCTACTTAATTAGTAAGTTGACTTTGTTATATTTAATACTCAGTGATATTATATGACATTTATCCAAAGCAGAGATTTCATTTCTGCAGCTCTTATGTTGTAATATTTCATAATAAAAACACTATCTTAATTTTCTATATTAAAAAATGAGTTATTAACATTAACATGGCGTTTCACTCATATAAGGGAAATCTCGATATCAGTCATTTTTCTAAAAGAAGTAGTTTTTTTACTGCTGGAAACCATCTTCACGTGTATTTAGGATCTTTTCCCTACAATCCTGATGGCGCTTTAGATTTCATGCAGATACAGTGGGAAGCTCATATGCAGCATCATCACAGCAACCAGTTATACTGTCCACCAGCATTACCGCTTTTCAAAGGAACATCTAAGACACACACACACACACACATCCATGCACACACTCGCTCACACAGAGAAAGGGTTAAGAGAGCCCTGAGGCCAAGTGATTTACGCAAGAATGGGCTGAATAGTTACTGTCTCTTTCTGCATGTGCGTGTGTGCATGAGTGTGTGCAAATGTGTATGTGTGTGTACGTGTGTGTGTGGGCGCTCAACTACTTAAATACTTCAATACAATACTACAATACTCCTTTCCAGCTACATTTAGGAGAGCTTTTGTCAGACTACAAGAACACACACATGCAGTCAGATTAACACAGGCCTACTGTGCATCTTGGGTGATAATGTCATGCACAGACATATGGTGCACACATTAGAGCTGACCTTCAAGGCATTATTGCCATGCAAATTAAATAACAAATCAATTATATTTTCAGCATATCAATCAATTTATGTTTTTTTCTTTTAATGATTCTGTATCATTGAAATGAATTAAATCTTCTTTTGTGATTTTTTAGTGTGACTATATAAAGATGTCACACTAAGTTCCATCTGTGTTTTCCATCACAATATTTTTGATTGCAACATCCTGAGCAAAAATCAACCATTTCCTAATAAAATGATATCAATTTTTGCCCCAAGACCTGTCCTCGTGTAACCAACAAGAGTTTAATACTACTGACTGCATAAAACTCATATTGATCTCCTAAAGATATCAGCTTGGTGGTATAAGCTGAGTAAATGGCAACTTCTGACAAATTAAAGCACAATATCCAGATGACACACAGACAGCAGAGGAAGTCAGTCAGCTACATTAGCTTTGCTTCAGTCTGTGAAGAGCCTGAATGCCATCTAGTGGCTGCAGCAGGAGGCTGTGCTGTGACTGTAGGCTGACTGCAGCAGCAGCAGCAGCAGAATCAGCAGCTGCAGGATCATAGGTCACACACAGAGCAACTTCCATGTCAACAGCACCCCCTGCAGGAGGAAGCTCACACTCATTTAATCATGTAGAAGATCACTTGGATTGGTTTAATTTGATTTGCCCACGACAGGAAATTTAAATTCTATTTAAAAAAACAGAAATTAAGTTAAATGTTGCACTCAGCAAGCCTTGCAGGTGTGTTTGATGGTTGTGAGGAAACTGGTGTAAAATCTTTTAAAAAAGTGAATTATTATAATGTTCATCAAGTTTTTCTTTTGTTTTTGAGTCAGCAGCACATTAATGCCACATGTGCTGATTGTGAGTCCAATACTGTAAACTGTAAAGCAGCAAAACATATTAAAAAAGCCCACAATATTCTCAGTTTACAGCTGCACTCACCTCACAACCAAGAAATGAATGTATAAAAATACACGTGTGAGACACACCGTCCAGCTAGAGGGGCCTGAGTCCTGCATGATGCCCACAATGCTTAACATTTTCCTATAAATTAATTTTCTTTTGCCTTTATTTTGGTTTCATCTTCCTTTCCTAAAAGTTCATGTTGACTAAGTGTGACTTTCTGTAGTTGGTATTCATTTCTTGTCAGTTCAGGCCACATGGATATCCCTGTTTCCTTTTACTTATTGAAAGCAAACAGGAGACATTAAGCTTCCTGTGTGCACAGTGATTTGGAAAGAGACCAACAAAATGCTCATAATTATACCAAAATATGATAAATTACTGTAGCAATGATCTAAGGATGGAGGGTGTCGTGCTGTATGCATTGCATTGCATTTAGATTTAAACCATATAAATAAAATTGCTTTATTCAACTGTATAAGCTTTCATGAAGTGGATACATAGCTAGATCTCTACTAAAAAAAACAGAAACAAAGTAAACTTTATCTCTCAATCAAGGAACTTTTATTGCAATTTGGTCTCATCACCTGCCATCTCTTCTCTCTGTCACTTATTCCAATATGAATTATAATAAAATAATAGAAAAGAAAGTAGTTGGAATCCACTTGTGCCATGTCTCCAGCCATTTTAATGTCCCAGTGGCCATCAACATTCAGCTGGTGAAGCGAAAACAGGGACAGTGGATGGGCCTTCAGTGGCTGACTGAGGAGGAGCAGGGGGACCGTGGAGAGTGACATGTGCACACACACACACACACACACACACACACACACACACACACACACACACACACACACACACACACACACGGACAAAGACACACACACTCTCTCTCTCTCTCTAAATTCTGGGAGTTTGTGCATTCTCTCAAGGTGTGTGTGTGTGTGTGTGTGTGTGTGTGTGTGTGTGTGTGTGTGTGTGTGTGTGTGTGTGTGTGTGTGTGTGTGTGTGTGTGTGTGTGTGTGTGTGTGTGTGGAGCTCTGGATCCCCTAATTTAGCCTCTAGAGAGCTGAGACGTTGGGGTGTCAATCTCACTGCGCCGCTTTTTTCCCCACTTAACTTTTTAACCGAGTTTCCTCCTCTTTGCAATCCTCCGTATTTATAGCTGCCAAGCCTGGAGCAGCCACGTATGTCTCTCTATGTGTGTGTGTGTGTGTGTGTGTGTGTGTGTGAGTGTGTCTGCGGTATTTACCAACATTAAACTCTTTGTGTTCTGTGTTTGTGTGTGTATGTATGTATGTGTGTGTATAGCTGCACAGCTGTTGATATTGTGGGGTTAGGGGTTTGGTATTTCAGTCAATTTCCACCGAGACGAAGATGAAGCGCAAACGTGAAGGGAGACAGAGGAAGTGTGGAAATCCCTGGAGGAAAAAAAAAAAGAAAAAAAAAAGAGAGAGCAGAGGAAGAAAGAGAAGGAGGTGAAAGGGATGAGGGGGGAGGGATGTTAGCGGTGGTGGAGGGGTCTGAAGGGGGTAGAGGGATGGATGGAGGGATGAGGCAGACTTCTGGCCGGGCCGAGCTGCTCTGAGACTAATTAAGGTGAGGGCAGTGGCAGAGACAAGGTAATGATGAAGAAAAGGATTTACTCCCTCCATCCCTCCGTCTAAGACACACACCACCACCTCTCTACCCGTCACTCAGCCCCTCACCTCCTTTCCTTCACCCCCCCTCCCCTTCTTCTCCTCCCTCCCCCTGTCCATCCCCCACTTCGCATTCCTCCTCTTGTCTCCCTGCATCTTTCCTGTCTTCGCTCCTTTAACCAGTTTTTATGACAACACGTGATTAGTGTCAGTAAATAGTACACTCCATCAATCCGGCTACAAAAAAATCACATTTGATAGGATGGAGAAGGACAGAAAGTGTCACTGTGTGTAATTTGGATGAGGTTGAGAATGATTTTGTCAAAGTAAAGCTTCTCCTGAAAATGTCTGCTGGGCCTCCCGCTCTGGTTGACATGACAGATGAATGTAGATTACCAGGTGTTCTCAGTTTTTGTTTGATGCTCACCATCAACGTAGGAGAGCGTTATATGTTGAACTTGTTAACATATATCTGATAGAAATGTGTTTGACACCATGATTCTGTTTGCTCTGTTCGTCTTCTAAGTATTGTCTTATAAGCCCATGAGGGCCTGGCACCTTTGGGTGTTTGACACTTGATTAAAATACTAAAAACTGCCCAAAAAAGTGAGAGAATTTACAATAAAATATGCTCAATATGTGCATGAATACAGGCACTAAATGGCATGAAAACTCCTACTTTCGTCCTGTTTGAGTATGTTTGCTGACCTATTTTGGAGGCCTTTTTTACTGTTTTCCATGGATACTTGAATAAAATATCAATTCATCCATCCATTCCTTTATTTTAAATAATTGTCACCTGGTTTGATTGATCATAAGCAGCACCGAAAGCAGCTTTGACATAGTGAGGTTGGAGTGTGTTGCATTTATTGTAGTATAACAGCTCACGTGAAGCAGTACAGTGTCAACATCATACTATCACTGTTTTATATGGAAATATTAAGAATGGACAGAATAAAAAGAGACAGAAAAAGTTTAAAAAGTCTTAATATTTTTTTTAAATTTAAAAAAAAATGTTTGTAAATTTGTAAGAAGTAAAACGTCTCTTAAACTAGGCACTGTTTCTTACTTGAGAATAGAATAGACTAGAATAGACTAGAATAGAATAGAATAGAATAGAATAGAATAGAATAGAATAGAATAGAATAGAATAGAATAGTTTATTGTCATTGTACCCGTATACAACAAAGTCAAACACACGTACACATTACTTAATACCTATGTATACAGCCACATTTACTTTATTGCACTTGTAAGATTTTTGCTAGAAAGTTTGAATGAATCTAACAATATTCAGCACATGTTGTCTATGTTCTATGTGCCTGCAGAACTGTTCACTCTACAGTAAAAACCACTGTCGGCTGACAAACTCATATCTACCAGATTTAAACTTTTTGTAAGAACCTGAGTGAAACAGGTCTGACCACACAGCAGTTTTCTCAGCTTATCAGTTGAGTCTTTTAAGAACTTCTTTAAACCAAGGGAGCTGTATTCCTCTCAGCCCACAGGTTAATTTCATATGTCAGGTACATATTGTCTGTGGTTTACTGCATGTCTTTTAAGTTATGTTAAATTAGCGGTTATGAAGATCTTTTTATTTAAAATGACATGATCTGCTATTCAGGGACACACATGAAGTATGGTTTTAGAAGCTAATTGTAGACAGTGTACGTTAAATTTAATAAAGTTTGTTGTACAAAAGATCCCATCACTCCTGCAGGGTTTATTTACCTGCCTTGTACTTTGGCAGCTTTAGGCTATTTGAACAAAGTATAGCACAGTTTCTTTGTTTTCTTCACATTCAAACAGTTTAGAATAAGAACAATATTTGTGTTGCTCTTTTATTTATGAACATATGTATTAAACATGTACTGTATGTTTCATTTGACATGTTTAATTTAGCTCATATTAAATCACCTCAAAACTGGGCGGATTCTCATTATTCTCAGGTATCTCTCCACAGAAATCTTTATTTCTTTAAAATATTTTTAGCAAAATCATAAGAAATAATAACTGTTGTGAATAAATATTTCATACAAATATTTCACATACTGTATTTAGTTATTTTAAAAATAAAAATTTTAAGGACTTTTTTAAAACCATTTTCAGAATGCAGATCTTAATATTAAACTTGCTCTACTATACATGCAGGTCAAATATTTAACTCAAAAATTAAAGGCTGAAGAGGAAAATATTAATGCAATACTGTGTATCACTTTAAGACATGCAAAAGTCTTTATTGTCCAACTCAACTCCTAGACAACTCCAGACATTGTTTTGTTGCCAAAGCAACAAAACAATGTACATGAACAGAACAATCCTTGATTTTGCTGTTAGAAATATACAGATAGGTAAAAAATAACTTAAAGTAAAATCTAAAAATGTAGACTTGTAGTTAAAGACATATAAATACAAATAAGTGAGAGCTATATAAGCACTGCAACATTTTTCTTTTAAATGAATGTATTTAAATATATTTGTTTATGTACATACAGTATGTAAGTCTATGTACAGAGGTCAGCACAGTGCACATGCTTAGTGCAGTGTTCATGGTGGCTGTTTTCCATTGGACACCCTTTTCCACATCTCACAAATCTCACTGCTGTGTTTGCACTTTGCTGTTTTACACCCAGCAGATATGGAAGGATTTTGTTATTAGCCCTGTTTTCAAAGTCTTTCTGGGTGGTTGTAATCAGTGGGAGGTATAGTATGTTTCTGATGTCTTGGTACAGTTGGCAGGTGGTTAAAAAGTGCAGCTCTGTTTCCACCTCCTGCTGTGTGCAGTGAGTGTACAGTTGGTCTTCTCTGGGGAGGCAGGTCTGCCCGTGGCAGCCTCTCTAAACAGCAAGGCTGCACTGACTGAGTCTGTACATGGTCAATGGTTTTCTTAGTTTTGGATCGGTCACGGTGGTCAGGTGATCTGCCACTGAGAAGTCTGTTTAAAGCCAAGTAGTACTCCAGAACCAGCTGGCTGAGGGGCGGACTCTCTAGGGTCTCCCTGTATGTGAGGGCTTTGCTATGGAGGGTGTCTTTTAGGTAATTATAATATTAAATGCTCTCTCTTGGATTATAATGATTTGTGGCCATCATCCTAGTTCTACTATGCCTGTATTATCTTGGTTGGCGAGTGGACCCCTGATCTTGCTGGTTTCTAATATGTTGGTCCCTTTTTTCTCTTACTGTGTTTTTAGACAGTTTAAATGTTTAACCATAGTGAAGACGGATGTTCTTGTAAATAAATAAAACATTTTAAAAAGTATGCAGTTTGGTTGACTTTGATACTTCATCATTGAATGTTGATTTGTTCAGGTAGACTGTGGTTTTGCTGTGGTCCGACGGGGGTGTGAGTAGACTGACCGTGAACCCTCTGAGAGACACCCAGGCTAAGGTCAGTGATGAAGTAATCTACTGTTGTTTGTATGTTTGTTACTTTGCCATACCTTTGTCTGGGACGGCATATTGAACGGGGGATGTTTCCATTTCCCAATGGGTGTGTCAGGTTCTCATCCTCTCCTGGTACTGAGGTCAGACGACAATGTGACCCAAAGACTGGAAATGGTTAATCTACTCCTCCAGGATAGAGAACCATGTCATCCTTCAAATATGGGGATTTGATTGGGGGCATGTAGGTAGCACACAGTGGATGTGTTTCTCGGTTGAGGTAAGTCCCTTATTTACTTCTAATCAGATGCAAACGACTCCTGTTTTGATTAGCTTAATGGAGTGGGTTAGTACTGATTTGTACCATATTAACAAGGCTCCTGAGTCTCTTCCCAGTTTGATCCCTGTTAGCTTAGTGGACAGTACAACCAGCTCTCTGTACTTTACAAGGCAGCCAGTTGGACCATTCCTCTGTATATACCTCCTGCCGGACAATGATGTCAGTATTTGCAATTTCTTTGGTGAAGTTTAGGTTTCTGCTTCTAATACCAGAAGCAGTCCATTTCAGATCTTGTATATTCCAGGATGAAATAGGGAAGGATTTGTATTCCATGGTTTATGGTATTATTATTCCAGTGGTTTTAGGCCTGGATCATGGTGGCATAGAACTCTCTGAGCATCTGCTGTATGCTCAGGTCACAGGATGGGGCTCTACCTGGTGTAGGGTCGGGGTTTGCTCTGCTCACAGCCTGTGCGTATGTGTTTTATGTGGTTGGCAGGAGGTGGGGTGGGCCTGGACTCTCTCTCTCAAGCAGGTGTGCATTTGCTCGCTCCTTCCAGCTGTGACGCCTCCATTTTTTCTCTTCTCCCACCATCTTCCTCTTTTGCTCCTCAGGCATATTTCTGTGGGCAAACAGGAAACTAAGGCGGTTTGTCATAAGGCCTCCTGTTCCAGTCCCACCAACTGTGTTCCTGTCAACTGACGGAAATACTTCCCTTTTCCAAACGTTCACTTCCACCCACACATATCCCACATCTGCTTCTCACAGTGTTTTGGTGTCTTCTTGTTGCAAATTTGCATACAGTTTGCAGAAACACAGTCTTATCCTTCTGTACATCCTCTCCTGTTGTCTGCGTCTGTCACTCTGTGGCTGCAACTGGAACTGTGAGGTGAAACGTCTCCTCTCTTTACCCTGATCGCTTCACATGAACAAATACTCCAAAAAATGCTTTATGTTAATAATTTTAAGCATTTTTAATTAATTTTGTTTGATCTACACTAAAATAAAGGTCTTAATGTTAGGTATGATAATGTTATATGAACAGTAAGCGACTTTAAAATACAAAAGTATGACAAGATATAAAATCACAAGGTCCAGAATTTTAAATTTTAAATTTTAATTTTTCAATTACTCCACCATTTAAAAAAGTACATTTTCCCATTTCCACCAAGGTCCATATAGAGGCAAAGGTACAAGTTTTATAATCAAAACCAAAAAAAAAAAATGTTTTCTGAGATTATATATAACAATTTTAACCCAGTATATATATGTGTATCAACAAATCACACAAAAACAAATTTTCCACTTTTTTTCTATTCTATTTTATGTGTATTTTTTCCTCTCTAAAATACATTGGATCAACTGTATTATGTGTAAAGTGCTTTATAAAAAAAGT
>NC_084986.1:21800491-21945491 GCF_963691925.1 Scomber scombrus | reverse complement strand
GTGTGTGTGTGTGTGTGTGTGTGTGTGTGTGTGTGTGTGTGTGTGTGTGTGTGTGTGTGAGAGAGAAAACAGTGTCTCAGCTCTCGTTATGGATGCAGCGTATGTGTCTGATACAGTCTATGGTCTGATCAATAACATTTACAATCCCGACAGGAGATCGAGCCTGGCAGACAACCCTAACTGACCGTTATGAGAACATGATGAACTCCGAACAGAGTGCGTACACACACACACACACACAAAACACACACACACTCTGGCTTTTCTGGACAGCCAATTACCGTTCCTCATAATCCACTTGCTCCACACACAGCCCCTGCCATCCACCTGTGTACAGTGGGTGTACAACCGACAGACGTCGAGATGTATTTGTGAGTGTGTGCATGTGTGTGTATGTGTGTGTGTTTGGGCTGCTGCTGTGGATACCAAAGTTCCATCCAGAATCCACAAAGATTCACCGTCCTTAGCACACAGGCCCCCTGATCAGATCAACATTGGTAGTTTACCACATTTTGCTGCACCAGCTGCCCTGTAAGGAACTGAACTATCTGTTTAATGTCTTGTGTCCCACCTGCAGGGACGTATGCTGCAGAATTTGTCGAGGATGGAGGGAGGTGTTTATATTTTGCGCTTCCAAGTGTGAATTCAGATTAGCTCAGGTGGAAAGCAACAGGAGAAACTGAAAAAAAAACATGTGGCCACTTTTAGTGTAAATGCAGCTTGCAGAGATTCAGAATATGAGATTGTAGCATGGTATAATATTGAAATGTAATGAGATCAGAAAGATTTCACAGAAGGGACAATTACAATTATTAAGTATGCTCTCATTTTGGTGCTAAATGTACATACTTTGCATACATACATATGCAAAGTAATTGTAAAAAAGCATCAACGAAAAAGAGTAATGTCTACATAAAGTCTAAAAAATGTCAGTCCAAGTCCATTTTCACATAAACATTTAATATCACCAATATCAAGATTTTATTCTAACGTTTCTAGTGAGTGCTTGTTGTTGTTCTGTACACTGTAAAACTATTATTGCAATAGTCATACATGCATTGTGTGAATGTAATTACTTTGAGTTACCTTTGGAGAGCCTCTCTACATGAGCACACACAGAACATACTTTACTAATGCGCAAAATCTTTATATACAATACAAACTGTATCCAAAATACATTACTTTTAAACACATACATGTAGGATATTTACTGATACAAAAAAATCTAGTGTCGTTATCTTGCAACTATTACACTATTAAACCAGAATAAGCAGTTTAACAGCAGGGATGGTACCTGACTTGTCATGGTTGTTGATTGTGTAATATGAACTAAAGCAGAACATCCCTTATGAGGGACTCTAGCTTTTAGTTTATATGGGGTCAGGCTATTATCAAGGCAGCACTGATGTTGTATCTTAGAAATAACCAAAAAAGTTGACGCAAGGGAGGCTTTGAGGAAACGTGCATGTCATCTGCTAATTAATGCAAGAAGGCAACTGCATCTGTAATGAGGTCTACATGAAATAACAAAGAAATGTACAATTCAGAAAGTTAGATCTATGTTAAAGTAGCTACGTCAAACATTTATTATCTGTGGCCTGCAAGAACTTCAAAATCATGTGTCAACACAGTGGGAACTACATGCATGCTACCTACTACTTCATTTAACGCTTAAACTAATGTCGCAGTTATCTTTCCAGGCCAACAAATAGTAAACAAAACCAACTAGCTTTCCCTTCAGAGCCCTCAAGCCTTACTGTGGTAGTTAGTCAACAAAAGGTGTGTCTCTTTTCAGGGTGTGACCTCATCTCTGATAACTGTATGAGCTTTCATCCACAGACTACAGTTCTGACTAGTGAAACCCACATAAGCTTGTTTAATATTATACACTCACACATACACAGGTTGAGCTCTGACACTTCTGCAGTGTATCGTAACTCAAACACACACTCACACTGGCAGAGCTCTGACACTTGTACAGTAGATACCAAAACTTTTAACAATGCACACATCCACTCACACATATTCTGACACTTGTACAGTAAGATAGTTATATGGAAGGCTCACAAACACAGAGAAAGAGAGATCTTATCAAATGTAGCCTAGTTATAATGTCAGCACATCACTTACTTAAAATTGCAAACTAACTGAACTGACCAAACAAATAGTTCCTTGCTGTTATCTGAGCCATTAAAAAGGCAAAGTAAGACATAAAATAGGTCGTATGGGACATGGTCGACATATCTGACCTGACACTTTAAATTTCACACAAAAACCACAATATACCTCAAACTATAAAACATTATGCCAATAAGCCTGGACTAAATGACTAAATAATGTTGGTTAGATTAGCATTGTATGAATACTACTATATCTAAAATGCACACATTTCTGCTGGTATGCAGATATAAATTTAAAAAAACACACACCTACAGTATATTCACAAAAGATTGGCAATTAAAGGACGCGTTCACAATATTTCAAGTCTGTCTTAAAGGTGCACTGTGTAGAATTTAGTGGCATCTAGCAGAACAGACCTGTCAGAAATGGAATATAATATTCATAAATCTGTTTTAATTAGCGTATCATCTGAAAATCAGAATCGTGTTTTTGTTACCTTATGAGCCCTTTATATCTACATAGTAAGCAGGTTCTCTTCCACACAGGCCACCATGTTGCACCGCCATGTTTCTACCTTAGCCCAGATTGGACAAACCAAACACTGGCTTGAGAGAGGGCCTTTTGCGTTTTTCACCTGTTTTGTGGCCACCGTAGGTTCTCCTACACATTTGGAAGGGGAGGGTGAGGGAAGGGGTATTCAGTTGGTTGCAATCTGCAACCTCACTGCTAGATGCCACTAACCCTAACCCTAACCCTAACCCTACACACTGGACAGTCAGATGCCCAAATGAACATTGAAATAGTTTTTTCTTTCCATAATCATTCCTCCTGTTCATACTGATCAGTAGAAGATCTCCATAATGCACTTACAATGTGATATGGACAAAATCCACAGTTCTCCTTCTGTGAAAAAATGTATTTAAAAGTTTATCTGAAGCTTCAACCGTCCAAATTGGTCAAATCAAGTAGCTATCTTTCAATTTCTGTTTAGTGCCAAAGTCCCTCTATTTGTTACTATACTTCCACCACAGTTCAGACTGTAATTGTGGCAGATATCCACTTGAAATGACTAACTCCTGCTGTTAAAGCCTCATATAAGCTTTAGATAAACGTTTTTGCAGTAAATGACTGTGTGGACACACTGTGGATTTCAGCCCCCATCACTTACATCAAAAGTACATTTGAAGAAGATAATTTAATAGCCAGTATAAAGGGCCTAAGTTTGCATATGAACAGTAGGAATATATCCCTACTAATATTTTGGGAGAATAGAATTGTTCCTACCTTTACTTGAGCAAATTCATTGGCATTATGTTTGGTGTGAAGTCGTATTAGATCATTCCGATGTGCCCTCCCAGATGCTGTTGCTACAATCCATTGCTAGTCAAAAGTCGGGGAGCTTTTTAACCACCCAGAGTGTAAATTATATGTAGTAAACTAACTAGCCAGTGGCCACATTGATCTACAATAAAAACCTGTTAGTTACCTAACATCCCAAGCCTTTCCACTATGGAAAATAATGTAATCTTGCTGTAAGTTAACCATGTTAGCTAGCGTCAAGTAGCAAGATGACCCTGGCTTCTGTCATCTGAAGGCTTGCAGTCAGTCTTCTAGCAGGGGTAAACTGGGTAAAATGGGTGGACATATCAAAATATGATTTTAATTTCAGTCCATGAATCCCATGGAAATGTCACCATTCATAAATTTTTTTGTATGCAGGAAACACGAAAGGCTAGAGAATTAGAGAAGGTCGATTGGAAGCAGGTGCATCATCTGGATTTTAGGTGAGGTCCTAATTATGAATTATAGTTTGGAATTACAGAGAGGCATCAGCATTAAAATTAGTCTTAGAATGTTCAATAAATAACCTTTAAAAGTCAACATCTTTGGTCATGTGTTTATTTTGCAAAAATCTTACATCAGTTGGTTTAATAAGATCCTATTCACTTGATATTTAAAATTGCCCTCAAAGATAAGTGGAACCCCAAGTTTAACCATATGTATGTATCTTATTCATCAGTGCATCATTTTATTACACATAGGAAACTAAGAAATCAAGTAAAGATGCCGAAGGGCAGGTTGAGGGAGAAGCAGCTGACTTACTGTGAGCTTTTAAACTTTTGAGTTGAGCCAATTAAACATAACATATACATGGTGTACTCAGGAATTCATGTCACATAAAATGAAATATAAGAAGTGTAATTATATGCAGCTTTGGGGGCTTCAGGTGAGGTCTTAAAATGATACTTCGATTAAATATGTGCTATTATGGATTAATTGTAAATTTCCAACTTACATGTAACATAATCATAGTCTACCTATTTTAACGCTAACTTAGTTATAAGTTCTTGTAACACAGGATGCAAAAGAATAATTTGCTTATGTTAATTTGTTTTCTCTCCATGTGAAGTTACTTGCAAATGATGGCCCTGTTCTTTCCTCTAAGCTCACACATTGCCATGATTATGTCAGTCCACAGTGCCAAAATGAATACTTTACCTTGCTCAGTAACACAGTTGTCAGACACACTGCAGCAACAATCAAGTCCTTACCAGTGGTTCAGCTTTCCAGTATAATGAATAGGATATACTAGGAAAATGGCAAATGTGGACCAAAACCTGGTGCCACAGAAAGTCTTTATAGGATTCTAGGTGCCAGGGACAACTGGTAAGCAAATAGCCGCACCAGCTATGTGCATGGACCAGATGTTAATACAGATCTTAGACAGTATGAGGCTATGCTCTCCAGTTTGGAGGAAATGCCTTCAGTTGATTCCGACTATGCCACAAGGGACTACCCGAAGGACAAGACTGTTCTTGGACTGCTGGTAGCACCAAAGGTGTTGGGAGAGCTTGCGTGCCTAAAAGGTTATAGCAATCCTAAACAATTGAAGGCACACAGGCTGCTTTCAGGTATGTTAGTTCAACACTTCACAAAAAGAGGAATGAAGAAAAGTTTGAAGAAGTGTTTGAGAAGGCAGTGACAGTGACAGGCTCCCTCGGTATTGAGCCGATTCAAATCCCTCACCAAAGAAATCCCCCCCTAAAGATTCACTGGTAGGGCTACTCGTCATAAGCCGAAAACACCAGAGTAATACTATAGGATGAAAAAAGCTGAGACTGTTCTTCTTACTGGGCAAATGGATGATGTCATTGGACAGTATCCAGAGATAAACAGAGGTAGTTTGAAGGTTCAGTGGTCAGTTTCTCTCAAAGAATACCTTCAATACCTTCTTAGGATATCTTCAGTGGCGCTGAAGATATCCTAAGAGGAATGCTAAGTGAGGTAAGAGGCTTATTCGATGAGGTTGAGAAGCTTGTTAGAGTGTTGTTGGTCATCCCTGTGGCCTCAGCTGAAGCTGAACAAAGCTGTAATGCACTCAAAAGACTGAAAACTACATGTCCCAGTAGTGACATAATAATATAGCTGCATGCCATGTACATCTTGAAACTGCAGTAGTAGTCATAACAACTTAAGAAAAAACTTAGTGAAAGACACAAACTTAGTTATGAATTTACATTTAGCTGGTGCAGTTAAACATTCTGTTGCTACTAGCAAATGCTGAGTTTCATAGCAGTTTAAAAGACATTGTCCAAAGTAGGTATTGACAAGTAATCGCTACAGGCTATTGACTCCCCAAATGCCCTTGTTGGAGCTTTATCTGTCAGTGCTTTTTGTCATAATTATTTTGTGAACATCGATTCTGTTCGCTACTAGCCAAACTAGCCATGTCCAAGCTGTCTAGGACCTCAACTAATGTTTATTTTCATTATCGATTAATCTGCTGATTATTTTTATGTCATGTTTTGTCCACAACTGAAACATATTCAGTTTACCTTGCAAATATTTGCATTTAGAAGCTGGAATCAGAGAATTTGGAAATGTTCTTCTTAAAAGTGCAGCTACTTCATACTTGATAGCAACCTGTGGAGATTTCAATACCTTTACTATCTCTGTTTTGTTTATCTGTGATCACAATATTTTTTTGTGTGTGTTTTAGCCGATGCTGTTTTACACTTTTACAGTTGCACAATTGCTTCAAGTAAAGTAAAGATGTCAAAGCTTAACACTTGTCTTCAACCTTTATTGGCACTCACTGAATAGCTGTGCACCATGCAAGGCAGGGCGGGATATGAAGTGATGCCTTGTTTTTTTAATGGTCAGAAATTCTTGATTGGGGCTTTAACTCATTAGAAGAGTATCTATATTTTTTATGTATAAATGTATAATTTATTTATTTTTTAATTCAGATTTTCACACATTTCAAAGGGAAATATTATAGCCTACTTTTTACTCCACAACATTTATATGACCACTTAGATGAAGATTTGAAACAATGGTTGATATAACAAGCTTTGAGATACAACACACTGTTAAAGAGGAAACCAGTGGTTTCCAACCTTGTTGGCTATTGATGAGATAATAATCTAATGATGACGTCATAGGCTGTATAATAATATATCAGTCAGAGGGACCAAACCGATAATACTTAGCCTATGTAAAATGTTCAATGCAGAGCTTTTACATGTAGGTGTTATTGATACTTTTACACGAGTAAATGATCTGAATCTTCCACCACTGATGCAGATATCCGAGATTTGTACAGTGCACTGAATGAAACTTGTCTTAAAACATACACACACACTAACACACACACACACACACACGCACGCACACACTGAGCGCGCGGAGCAGGTGGAGAGAAGCGCGAGTCAAGTGCAGCTTTCAGCAGGTGCCGCCCCGCGTGAGCCGGCTAGGACGAGATGAAAGAGCCCGAGACACACCGACTCTCTCACCGGCTCCCCCCTCTCCCCTCTCCTCCCTCCCCTCCTCCCCCGCCTCCCCGCGCGCTCGGTGAGGTAGATTTGTAGTGACAGCAGCGGGTGCATTCGCCAGTCATTCCCCATAAAAGGTTCCGTGTGATCAAAGCCCCGCTGAGGCAGGGAGGCGGCCCGCTATGTCGGCGTGTGTCTGCGTGTCTCCGGTGTCTCGCAGTGCTGAGGCGGTTTTTTGAAGCTTTAAAAACACAAAAACCCTCTCTGTCTCTCTCCCTGCTATTTACATTTGAGCTCCGTTTTGCCTTGGCAGTAAAACATTGGTTTTATTCCCTCCGCCTGTAGCCCGTGTGACAGGCTCGGCTGCATTAATCAAGTCTTGCCGCTCAGAGTCAAGGATTTCTTAAACTGGAAGAATTTAATCTTTAAATAAATTTTAAACGGAAGTGTCTGTCTGAAGTTATGTTAACAAGCCCCCAACCTGATGTGTGTGTGTTCGCCGGTGAGCGCTGAGGGGATCATACACACCAAAAGCAATGTGTTGATATAAATGTTACCATCCGCAGTCAATTACACAAACACTTAACGCGGGTGTAAAAGTTCGGCTTTCCGTAGTTAGATATGAACACCCAAAAATCAGGACGACACCTCCGCAACCTTAACTTTTAAGTCATCTGCCAGTCATATTCCCAATTTTCCATATTCATGTTTTAAATCACCAGGAAGCCCGAGCACCCATCCTTTTTTTCTTTACCTCCTCATTAACATCAGTCGACTCGTCAGAAGCAGACAGCAATTTTCACCATCAATTAAGTGCAGTGGGATCCAAAGTCAGTCTAGTGCTGACACACATCTTGATACAGGGGCCTGGATGCAAATGAATGCCGAGGTAAAAATTTGGCAATGCAAATTTTTGAAATCTGTTAAGAGTGTAGCCCACACCCTCCCTCCAAAAGTCTGTCCCACAAAGCTTTCTATACATTGATCTTTTTTTAATGTCTTACTTCCCTCTCCCTGCTGAATAAAACATGGTCCAGCATCACTGTTTGAAGTGATCATTTCAAAAAGTGCAGATAAAGTGTGATAAACAAGCAAAAACAATGTAACCGAGCTTTGTATGATTATATGTAGTGGTAGAAAGTAACTAAGTACATTTACTCAAGTATTATTCCTTATATAGCTTCTCCTTCACCCTCTGTAGTTCCTTTATTGTAGGTAGTTTTATGTCTTTATGCCTTCAAATTGCTTGTTCTGTCTGGCCATCAGTCCAAAACACCATTGTTTTCATTTTAACTCATAGTTGATTAGTTAAAATGAAGTAAAACAAGCAAATATTTACATTTCAGAAGCTGGAAACAGTGAATTTCTGCCACTTATTCTTAAAACATGATGATTCATCAGTTATCAAAATTGTTACATTGCAATTAATCAACTCTGAGTTAATCAATTATTTTAGTTCTATTGTAGCTCAGTAATCCAGAAATGTTGCAGTATTTACTCAGTGAAGATGCAGTATTGGTGCTTAGATGAAAGCAGTACAACTATTATAAGAATCCAAACTACCTGCGTTAATCATGATATAAATCCTCATATTCAGAGGGTGCTCATGCAGCTCAATTCAGGAGCAAAATGGAACAAACAAACAAACACAGAAATAAGTTAAAGTGTGGTTGTCATCACACAATTTAATCTCAACAGTTTGTAAGAAAAAAAATATTATAAACATCAGCATCACTGTAGCTCTTCTGAGTGCTTAAACTTTGCTATGTTACATTAGACTCAAAAACGCACGCGACAATATGATGCGCCCTGAAGTCCACGAAATCAACATTATTCTGCTATAAATTAACAGCCTCTAAGCAAAGTTGAATGTATGCAAAGTACCTCACACGCACACGCACGCACGCACACACAGTCACATTCTGAATCTGACTCAAGGCAAAGTGGTGCGAATATGTACACTCTGTTGTCTGGATGTTAGTTGTGTGTAGCCGTCACGATAAGGCTGACGATCAGGTTATAAATGATAATGCTCATTCTTTTAATGGGGGTAGGCTTCAATCACCATGGCGTGACCCTGGAAAGACAAAAGATTACAAGCATGTCAGGAAACAAGTCAATAAAATAGATTAATTTGATCAGGTAAATCATCTAAACTGAGAATTTAGTGGCATATGGCCTAGATACTGTATATATTATGTGGTGTAGAAACATTCTGTATTAAAGTGAAATCTACTTTCCAATAATTGTAAAATCACAGGCAGAGGGACCAAACAGCATAACATTTTCAATTATGAAGTGTAATTTTAATTAAAAGGGGGAAAAATCATCATTTTATGGTTTCACCCTTGTTTATTGCTCACCTGTCCTCCAGCAGCACAAGCCGCCACCATTCCATACTGTCCTCCTTCCTTCTTCAGACGGTGTGCCACTGTTGTTACCAGCCTGCAGCCTGTGGCTCCGAACGGGTGACCCAAAGACAGAGAGCCTCCCCACAGGTTGAACTTCTCCATGGGAGGAGTTCCCACCTAAACACACACACACACAAAATAGACATTTGATAAGGATGAAATATTTCTTTGCTGGTTAAATCAGAACTTCCCTTTGATTGAAATTGATGTAAAAAGAAATAGGTTCCCTAAAACCATTAACATGAAATTCACATTGATGTTCACTGCTTTAAACAGATATGTTTGGTGATATTCTGTATTTTAATACAATTCTGACAAAAAGCCAACAGCTGCAACTGTCTTTACCTTCGATTTTTTGCCCATGTACGTCTGGGCGAACCAATCTGAGTCCATAGCCTTCAGATTTGCCATGATCTGGCCCTGGAAAACACAAGAAAAAATATATATCTACAGTTACCATAGATACAGGACTGAAAATACATTGATTTCTACTGATTCAAAAGTACTAAATGGTGCAGGATGTGATGTAGGCCAGTCAAATCTTACTCTTCCTCTCCTTAAACATTGATCTCCATGAATAACGCAAGCCACAATTGGATTAAGGCAGACACAGAAATGGGATCAATAACTAGCTATGTAAAAAATGCATATCTATAACCTAAAATATATAATAGATTGACAGGATAGTACTAGATGAATACACACACTAAAAACTTATTTACCACGTGTTGTGAAAACTTACTGCGAATGCCTCGTGGAACTCAAACACGTCAATGTCATTCATGGTCAACCCGGCACGTTCCAGGACTTTGGGTGTGCTGTATGTTGGCCTGAAAGAGACAAACAGAGTAGAACATGTCATGAGTCAACAGAATCATGGTTCCATCTCAGCTCTTTACTTACTTAACTAGATGCTTAGTTTCTCTGTATATCTCTCTGATAGACATCTTCTGCAACTTTCTTTGCTTTTTAATATAAATACTAATGTATGAGCTTGAAAATAAGATAATTATAAGACATTTCAACCTGGCAATCAACTACTGCGGGGTCAAGAAAGTGAGGGACTCACCCCAAAAGCAGCTGATCTTTGGGGTCCTGAGACACGTACACAAAGTCTCTGCCGGGATAAAAAACATAATATGATGAGATAAGCATATCAAGTGAAATAGCATCATTGGGGCAAACTGAGGTTGCTCTACTAAACAGAGATGAGTGCAGTTACCTGAGGTAGGCTTTAGGCTTGTAACCCATAGCCAAGGCTTTCTCTTCAGACATGACGAGCACAGCAGAGGCACCGTCAGTCTGAGAACACACAGAAACAAGAAGGGCACAGTTAGGGTGATGCATGAGCACTGACGGTGTGAGCTACATAAGTTGTTAATTGCAAAGCACGAGATTCAGGGGAAGGATTGTTTGGTAAGAGCCAGAAATTCACCAGAAAAATACATTAGTTAACTGACAAATCAAACCCAAAATATGTAGCTGAACTGACAAGATTTGCCATCCTTAATCTCAATTTAAGAGCGTTTGGCTTGGGCTGCTGCCTGGCCATAGTTGAAGTGTGTTTTATGCACACAGAGGCTGATGTGTATGCTGAAAAAGTTTTCAACCAGGACGCTGAAAGTGTTACAGGGCGTTTGTGTTTGTGATTACCAAGAAGGAAGAGTTGGCGGCGGTGACTGTGCCGTGAGGTTTAATGAAAGCTGGTTTCAGTTTGCCCAACTGCTCCATGGAGGACGGGCGGATGCCGTTGTCCTTGGAAACAATGTCGCGACCTGGGAAAGACAAAAACGTACGTGCAAAAATTCAACACTAAATTATGTTTTCTATGAAACAGAACGCATCTTATACTGTTGGAATTTTAAAAACTTGGCATCAGTTATAAAATCCTTAAGCTATGCTAGAAATGATTGTACTTTTCTATTCAGTTACTTCGATTATGGAGAAAGCACTGAATTATTAGCCATATGTATCAGAGCACTGCAAGCAATCACCTCAGTCTATATAAATTAACCTAAAATGGTCCAAGCCTGTTTTATTACAATGTAACGAGGCCAAACCCCATTAGTTGTATCTGAAGTGGAGCTGAATAGCTTTTCAGTAACAGAATGTACTTAAATGATGGGTTTGATGAGTGATGTCCTGTGTTCTGCAGTGTTTACCTGGCACTTTGAAGGAGATGACATCCTCCAGCAGTCCTGCGTCCTGGGCCTTTTTGGCCAGGCTGTGTGACCGCAGGGCGAACTCATCCTGCTCCACTCTAGAGACACCAAATGCAGCTGCCAGACGGTCAGCACTGTGGCCCATTGTTTCTGCCGTAGAGAACTCTGCCACAGCGGGAAGCTACACACGCGAAATACAAAAGGTTACAATAGGGGATGCTACACTGTACAACGGAGATAAAACTGAATGTTGCGAGAGGCGTCCCTGTTAATTTGGATTAAACTACACATCATAGCAAAACTGATAGTGATGCAACTCTCATAGATGTCATGTGGATAAATACCTCTGGGGAGAGATGTGCCAGGCGGATGCTGCCAATCAAACTGAGCCTCTGGCCCATCGTCTTTGCCTTGTTGAGGGACAGCATGGTCTTCCTCATCTTGCGGCTGTGACGGATAGGAACGTCGGACATGAACTCCACTCCACCCGCCACGACACTGTCGCACTGGCCCGCAGCGATCATCCCGACAGCTAGAGAAAAGGAGGGAGGAGGGAAAAGATGAACGAAGAAGATCCAACAGGGAGGGAGGCAGCTAGAAAGTAAAGAGATTGGCTATTGTCTGTTTTTTCTGCGCGTCCTTAAATGTAAGTACCTGTCTGATCTCCTGCTGTGATTCCCTTCATTATTTCACACTAGCAGACATTTCATCAAAAAAATTTGCACTTCTTTCATTATCATAAAAATATCAGTAATGTCTTTAGATTTGCTTTTGTTTGTCAGGACTCAAATTTAGGTGACTTTGCAACACAGCAGTAAGAAATACTCAAGTAAATAAATCTACAACATCCATCAAACAATGCTGCTTCAATGTGGGACTACATAGGCCTCAAAATAGGTTTGGAAGAATATAACACTGTATGTTTATATGATAAGGATACAATTTCAATTCAATCAATCAATTAAAACATTATATAAGCATAAATAATAATTACCCAGCCTTAAATATACACCTCAGGGGGAGGAGCTTAAGTGTGGAGCTTTCAACCACCGCAAAGTCAAAGGAAGGTTTAAAAGGATCACCTTCACTGACATACCTGAGGTCATAGCTTGGTTGGAGGAGATGCAGGCCATGGTGACGGTGTGAGCTGGGATCTTGTCAGAGAAGCCTGCACCCAGTGCTGCCTGAAATCATAGTAACACAACCACTAAGCAGCAGCTCTCTTTACGCATTTACACATTAATGCATAAAACATTATGTCTCGCTAGTAGATTCTCAACCTTTGCAAAATTAGTTGATTAATTGATTGTTCCATTGATAGAAAATTAATCAGCAACTTTTCTTGATACTTGATTTTTGCTTTCCAAGCAAAAAAGTTCCAAAAATGTCTGACACTACACTGCAGATCTTTAGGTTTTTGTAGTGTTTGTCTGACCAAAGAAGATATTTGAATATATTCCCTTGAGCTGTGTAATATCCAGGCTTAAAAAGTGTACATGAATCATATTCAAGCTGCATGAAGCTCCAGATACTATAAACATTTTGGGGTGTATATGTGCACATGTGTGTGTGTGTGTGTGTGTGTGTGTGTGTGTGTGTGTGTGTGTGTGTGTGTGTGTGTGTGTGTGTGTTGATACCTCTCTTGCTACATTGCTTGTCTTGACCTCCTGAATGACTGTTCCGTAGATGATGTAGTCTACAACGTCTTTGGGAAGAGCTGTCTTGTGCAGCAGACCCCTGCAGGAATACAAACAGTTTTTAAGTCACAGTAGCACTAAAGTATAGTGTAATAACAGTTAAAGCAACAAACACACATCACATAACATAGATACACTTACTGTAGAGCTGCTCTGGCCAAGTCGTGGGGCATCATGTCGGCATATCTGTAAAACACAAAGCAGAAAAGTTTCACCTAAGTTTTAAACCTATTCATTGGACTAAAGGTTGAAGTAATAACTTTCTTGAGAAGCTTTCTTATCAAAGTATGAGAATCATAAACTCATGCTACTTTCAGGCTATAAGCAGCAAACTCAGCCATAATAAAAGAGTAGAGACGTACGTGGTTCCAGACAGCAGGAAAGGGGTTCGGACTCCTTCCACCAGCACTATGTTCTTCACACCAGGCCGGGCCAGAGTCTTCTTGCTCTTTGTCTGAACTGAAATAAATAAATAGATAACAGGTTTACAGATTTGAATAGACCTGATGTATCAATTTGAGCATACCATGGTTATATGACTGAAAATCATGTATGTATGTATGTATGTATGTATGTATGTATGTATGATGACTTACCCTGTGCCTGAAGCTGGGAAGTCGTACTGAGAGAGCGAGCAGCTGGAAAACACACACAAAAAGATGTTCCTCATCATCCTCCATTTAAAATCTTTTAAAACATGTCAACCCTTAGAGCTATTAAGCTGTCACCAATATCTCAGCTAGTTAATAGTATATACATTACACTGTCAAGACAGGCATATAGTTTAGTTTGACAGTGAGGGCAGACAAATTATCAAAGTGAAACCAACCATATATCAATACTATTATGAATATAAGTGTTCTTAATGATATATTAGAAAGAAACATATATAGGAAGCATTTCTAGATTTCTGTTTGGTTTTTAAAAAAATATTTCTGTGATGTAATTCAAAGCCTTCATAACTGTTTCAGATGTAGATGACTCACCAAACTGCACAGCCCGGGCAGGGCTGACTGGGCCGCTACGCATCGAGGTCAGTAGCATAGAAGCCATTATGTTCTGAAAAGATAGAAATTGTAATTGAGACTTCAAAGTTACCACCAGACAGCTCTGATGAGAGAAAAAAAATGACCTGTCATGGGCAAATGAAAATATTTCCATATCCTAAAAAAAAGAAATACTTATTTCCACTTTGCCTTCTTTTGATCAAACAGTGATCTGTCTGATGACGCTGAAGATATGACAGTTTTCAAATTAAATTCCTTGACCACTTCAGGTAATTCTCAGCTTTCTATGTGAATTGGCACTGACCTTTTAATTCAATAATTTTGCTTTATTCTTCCTGCAATACTTTTCTATTTTCTGTACAGCCCCTTGAATAGCCACAGGTATGTAATGCACTGTATAAATAAAGCTGCCTTGCTGAGGTCTGCAGGCAAAACGGTAACTGTATGTCAACCTGTGACCAGGATGACTCAATCACGCCTTACACATAAAACACAGCATGAGTCCGAGATTATTATTACATAACTCTGACTTCTGACTATGCAGATTATGTGATTTAATATGTCAATATAATCTGTGTTAAAACATGTCATTTGCAGTTACAGTTTACAATATCTGCAGTATAGAGAGAATAACAGCTAGTGTAGAGAGAGCTGACTGCATGTAAAACAAATTATACTGATCAATACAACTATTACAAACTATAATCAGAGGTGAAAGAAGCATTCAGATCATTAAATAAAACACCTATAAAGTAATTTAGAAATACTCCTGCATTAAAAATCACACACAAGTATTATGAGATTGATGTAGTTTAAGTATTGCAATAAAAGTAGAGCTTATTATATTATTGTTATTACATATGATATTAATGTTTCTTTCCACCACTGAACATAAAACGCCTTTAACGCTTCTTTATGAGTCCCATTATTGAATATAAATGGCGTTGACTTTAATACGGAAAAAATAAAGAAGGATCATTTGACCAGTTTTAATAATGTGTCTTTCTTTATGTCTAATTATGTCATATCATTGGCGGGTCACCCAGCCCAACCCCCTCATCTAGCCCAGCTGTGACCCTTCACCTACATTCCTCTCATGCAGAATGACAAAGTCGGAAACCTGTAACCTCCAGACTCAAACTGGGTCACAGCTGTTGGTCACAGGTCGATTAAATGTTTAGCTTCATAAAGTAACATAAACACCAATTAGAAACATACATGTGGACACAACAATACAGAAAAACAATGAAGCTAGAGGTTAGCTTCAAGCTAATAGCGCTAATTAACGTTACTTGCTTAAGTTTCCAGACAGGTTTTTGTATCTATCTCGCTATACTTAAGACTAACAAACATATCTGTAGGCTTGTTTCTCCTTTCATAGACTCATTATGAGTAGTGGTAAGCAAGGTGAATCTCACCTGTTTGTATTAAGTGTATGCCGACTCTGCTTCCCTGTCAAACGCTTGCCCAGCTTGGCTTCAGTCAGTGACGCTGGACTACAAAAGATAGGGACCAATCAACTTCTTAGCTGACCTAAAATATGCCGGAACGAATACGTTGGCAACCAATAAATAGCCGTATACTCGCTTGTGTTCAACAGTAGTTTTAATTACATATTGTATTAGCGACATATTAAAACTGTATCTGTTATGAAATTATGTATAATGATTGTAATAATGTCATATTTGGTCACCGGCGATATTTCAGCGTGTTTTGGGGTCCTTGTGCAATTCCACAGTTCACACCAGGCAACTTTTAGGTCTCCAACAAACATCCTGAATGATTTTGTTGGTATTGAATGAAGGTTGGTGAATGCAGCTGTTTCCTGCGGTCGGACAGGTTTACAACCTGTAGATACCCTCAATGTCAGGTATGTTATACGTAATTAATCATTTAAAGTCTCTTTTATTGAAGAGAATTTCCACACTTGCAGAAAGTTTTTAAAACTTCGGTAGGGAAATTATTTTATTGAACGGCCAAAATAAATACACCTGTGTTTTTTTCTTTTGCACACACCCATACATAAAGAGCCTGACTCTGCAAAACATGTTCACTTTACTTAATATGTATTTTGCTGACTTACCTGAACCCATAGTTTTGACATGTTGGAATTTTCTCTAATTTTTACATTATATTTTATTGATATGAATCTGACACCAAATTTAATATTTAAAATTGACATTCATAGAGTATAAAATGTATAACAACCTGTAGGCGATGTTCTACTTTGCTTAAACCAGTTTCTTTTTATTTATATCCTTAATCACAAATTATCTAGTAAAACCCAATGCCTAAAATTAAATATAATGTCAACTGATGTTAGTTTCGTCCAGTGAAGTCAATTTCAATTCTATGAATATTAACTGCTTCAGATGAATCCACTTTTTGCAGAAAACACACAAACCTTTTATCAACTTTGCAGAGATCTTACAATTAACATCACGTGGAGTTAAAATGGTTAGATGGTTGAGATCAGTACAGATACTAGGGACAATCCAGCACCTTGACATTGATAAGGACATGTCCTTACTGTCCATGATTCTGTCTGTCTCTCTGTTTCATTGATAAAAAAAACCAATGTGAACTTTGACCTAGATGTGGCAGCTATACTTATCAAAGTCACTTGGTGGCAGTATAATCCCCAAATGTGTGTATGCACACCTTCTTTAACATGACTTAACACTTTTACACTAAATTTAGATACATAGAAAGAAAACCTAGTCTATCATAAAACATGTCTGTGCCTTGATAGTTAAAAAAGCATTACATTTCCATATTTATAAATGAATTTAATGTTATATGCTACCACTCTTTATCCCAGAATGGGAAGCCTTAAGAACAATATTTCCCTCCAAAATGTAGTGGAGAGGAAGTATTAATTGAGTTAGCATCAGATGGAAATACTCAAGTACTAATCTATATGTCGTATGTCTGTGTGAATGTCAACACCACCTGTCTGGAGTAGAGCTATGATAAGAGTCTGCCAGTGATGATAGGGTCCCATAAGTAGATGAAGGGTCACCTCTAACTCTGCTTGGATCACCTGCCAATCTGGGTCATAGTTCATGTTGCTGTCTCTCTCTGTGTCTTAGGTCCTGGTCCTGCAAGCTGGCGTGTCTCAATGTCTCCATCACTGGCAGGTAAATATCAGCTCACTTACGGGGCCAATCTGATGCGAAATATATTACTAAAAGTCAGATATTATCAAGGTTTCTCCTAGACCGGATGTTATATGAAGTGAATTATGCTGTCATAAATTTACATTGGCCAAAAACAAAGGTTTAAATAACTATAATAATTATGATAATCAAAGCACTGACTTAAAATAGAAGATTTTGATCTCAATTTTAAACTGAATTTGTGCTACGCTCTTCAGGGACAGGTGTTAAACTGGCACACATTTGAATATACAATACTTGTAGCCTTGTGCCTGACAGTTTATCATCTGTTGTACTGTTTCCTCCATCAAGCTCGACCACACATCAGCTACGAGCTCGAGGATGATGTGGCAGTTGTATGACTCAGTGATCCAACAGTGTGTGTGTGTTTATGGACGAGAGTATGAAGCAGTGCACACGTGTCAGAGAGAGACTATATTTGTGACAGTCTTGACTACCTGTCTCACTCTCTCACAGGTGACAGATGCGACATGATGAATCACAGCACGTGTGTTTGCGTACATACAGGAGATGAACATGCTGTCGGTGCTGATGCAGTCTGAGCTGACGGAGGTGACGGGAGAGATCTGGTCGAACGGTGCTGTGAAAAGTGGTGTCCTCCATCTCCAGCAAGCCAAGCTGCTTTATCACAGGAGCGGATGTCAAGTAGGTTTATTAGGATATTAATAAAGATTTGTAATACCTGAGTGTGTGGTCACCCCTGCATTTGTATATGGTTTAAACTAGAATGAAAAGGTTCATTTTGTGGCATTCTCACACTTTTCTAACAGCAAGAAAACAAGGGCATGTAAAGAAAAGACACATAACTCACGCAATATTACAGTCCTTTAAGAGCAGTCTAGTGTAGTTTTCAGTTATTAAACTCAAAAACACAGGTAAAATTAAGTGAATAATAACACGTCCTTATTTTCTTCATCTCCCTTAGAAATAGTGACAAACCAAAAAGGAAAAAAACAGAACAATAACAAATAAATAAATAAATGAATAAAGCTATTTCTGACCATAAAGGTGTAGGCTGAAGCATTTGCCTATAACACTTACCCTTATGTACATAACAAACACAAAACGTTTATAATAATTGGCTATATACATACATAATGCACATTTAATAATACAGTGAAAATATACGCATCTTTGGCGCTTGCGCAGTCTCCAATGGCGGATCCAGGATGAAGCTAGAGAGAAGCACACGATCTTTCTGAGAAATTAAGGGAAATAAACTCTTAAAAGTATTGAAACGAAAGAGAAATATCAAAACAGATGAATCAACAAAGCGGGATGGAAGAAGAATTGGAGGAAATCAAAATATCTCTGAGCTATATGTCAGAGGAAATAAGTAAACCTTCCAAACAACAAACCAAACCGCTCCCATTCCCATTGTGGTGGTGGTCATCAATGGCTGGAGGCCTTGACATACAAGGGTTTGATAGGTGTGAAAAATGTTTACGTGGACTGTGTGAAAAAAATGTGATTCATTTTATGACTTCTCTGTAATTTGCGATATCCTGCCAGTGCTGAGCCGCCCCCAAAAGCCGGAAAAACAATAGTGGGAACAGCAGAGGTCATGCCTGGACTTCTGCCTGGAGCGGGCGGCACTCAGAGACTGCCTTAAATGGTATAAATACACACACTCATATTAATCAGTAATTACCGATGGCTTGAAAGCACCGCTGCAGTGTTGTGCTAGTGGCTACTGAGTTACACAAGAGTATTTTAAGGTCAAGTGTCTCACTCAGGGGCACATTAGCTCACCATATCTGCAATCCCCTTGTCCTATGTGTGTGCGTGCCTCTGTTTGTGTGTAGGTGGGGTCTCCCCGGAGCATTTGACATGATGCTGACAGGCAGGAACATCAGGGCTGATAAAGCTAAGAAGAAGGGTGTAGCGCACCAGCTTGTGGACCCTCTGGGTATGTTCTACGTGTGACATTTGTAGATTGCTGCGCTCCCTAAGAAACATAGTATTGTTTTTCTGCCGTGATCTTCTGTTATATGCTTCTCTAAACAAGTGTAGGAGAGGATTAAACTTTATTAAGAAGATTTATTAAGTGACTTGTAAGAAGAACGTGTTTGGCACCCAAGAGATAGTAGTAGTATGAAGTAAGAGCTGTAGATTTCCTCGAAAACTTACTGTATTGCTTCAATGTCAACAATGAATGTTGGAATTACAATATAACGGGAGCAGGTGTAGCTCAGGTATCAATTGATGAAGGCCTGAACACCATACCAAAAGCCTCCACAGTGGAGAGCGTCAGCAGAGGAGAAGAACAGGCCTGCAAACATGTTTACACTTTGCCATTCCTCAAAAATGCTAAACTTCTTTAGTCTCAGCATGAAGGTGAAGAAAAGAGATGATGCCACACTGTCCAACCTCTCTGCCCAGCTGGACTACTCTGGTTTCCAGTCTGCTGACATGGTGATCGAGGCACTGAGTCATCAAGGAGGTGGAGGAGGTGAGTTTAACGTCATGCTCTGGAATTTCCTTCAAAAAGAGTTTCTGTTAGAGTGACTGTACCAAAAATACCATCCAAAATGCTTGATTTGTTCTACCTTTTTTTTTTTTTTTTAACCCATGACAGATAGTTCTCTGAGGAGAAAAGTAAATGCATGCTTGTTTAAGATTTTTAGATTCTTTGGAATAAGATCAGAGACTTCACTCTACCTCTGCTTCACTTTAGGTTCAGACAGAATCCTTCAGGCCCAAATCATGTAGCACCCTGCTCAACCTTTACAGAATTTCCTGGAAATCATGTCTTTGTAATGAAATGGATGTTGTGTGGTATTTACCTTTTATCTCTTTCCTCAGGTAATCCTTCCTCACCAACACCTGGTATCTGCCCATGAAGGATGTCTCTGCTGCCGGCAAACATCCAGTGAAGGTCAGACGTACTAACCTCACACATTTGCTTCCAAAAACACCATTTTAAGTGTAAAGGTGCTGAAAATGTTGAACTGTGCAGAGCAGGGTAAGACACTTTGTTTTATGAGGATTTCTTTTTTGCTCTCATGAAATATGTTTCAAATGCATTTTGGATCATTTCAAGACAGTTTTTCTCATATGATGGGAAATACCTTTGTTCTATGTTGCATGACAGAACAGTATTCAATTATTCTTATTTAAAGAAGCAGAAGGCAGCTGAACTTAAAAAGTAAGAACATTAACAGGTAAAAATACTCACACTTAATGCATATTTTATTTTCAAAACAATATAAACAATAAATGCAACATTACATATCCAATATCACAGATCAACATTGCCTTTTTTTGCATGTTATGTGTGACACTGGTTTAAAATGACATTCGGGTTAACAATAGAGAATAACTTATCTTATAGATTGAAATCACATCACATTAGATCTGTATTAACATTTGACAACGTTACGTAACAACGTCACAGTTCAGCATCCTCTCCTCTCCTGTCATTTCAACATCAGTGGTTTGCTTTTTTCCTGTATGACATGATTGAAGACCACCGCTCCACTGCTGGCTGAAGTTTCACTGATTGTGATTCAGCTGGAAATGTGACAGGGTTGTTTTAACGTTGGTAGCTGTCGGGGCGCCCTCACAACCTCACAACGCTCAATCGGGAGGTAGGGGTGGGGGTTGTGCTAGCTGTCTGTCATTTCTGAGTCGCACTTTGAAAACAGAGCAAACTCTGGACACGCTTTGAAAAACATATTCACAAGTCTTTGTTTAAGTGTTTATTTTATGAGGGCATTTAAAAGCTCCTGTTATCTCAATTCAAACATATTTTTACAGTTTTTAGGGGCATTTGCTCTAAGTCTGTTAATTGCAGACAGTACATGTTCCATGCAGTCATCCGTTAATATTATTACACTTACACTCGCTCTCAGGCAGGCAGATGCAGGGCCTAAGAAGCTTGGCACATTAACATGCTTCAGTTTTCCCATCGGCTGTGCAACACTGATTGATGAAGCTGAAATTGATGTATCATTAGTAGAGGTGATGTTGGCCTGTGACTGAGTGTTTTATTAATAAAATGTCAAAAAACTGTGAAAAATGTCTTCCCAAAACCAAAGAGGACATCTTCAAATGTCTTGTTTTGTACGACCAACAGTCCAAAATCTAAAGATATTCAGTTTCATAACATATCATTATGTTTGAGACTGTTTTTTGCTTGAAAACTGTTAAACTAGCTCTAGTAGTCTGGCTACTTGTTACTGTGTGAGGCATTCACCTTGTGGCCTATCTAGCGGAATTCACCTGCAGCACACATGAACTCCATATGAGCCTATTGGAGAGGTAGCAGAGTGGTGAATGCCAATCGTGGATTATCCTGATAAACTATTGGGCAAATAACCCAGATTATTGCTTCATAATCTACTATCTGCTACTGTAAGAAAATCAGGAGAGAAAAAAATCATGTTTGTCTGTTGCAGCTCATCAGACTCTGACATCTAGTGCCAGCTAGTCTCCCTTTACAAACGAAGCAGTTCTGTGTCTCTATGAGTGAATACTGACAGTAGAGGGAGACATTGGAGCGGTGTTCGGACTTGGCTTCCCTCTTTGCTTGAGCAGTACACCTCTTATGTAAACACACACAAACACACACACACGTTCTGAACCATGTTTGAAACAGACATTTTCCAACACTGGTAGATTTCTCTGCTAAGTGCCAGTTTGGTAGATTACAAATGATCATTTCAATGTAATGTAATCATTAAATTTCGTTTTATTGCAGCCTGAGTATCTTGTCACCATTAAAAGACATTTTGAGGAAGTTTATATAAAGGAAAGTTCACACTGCGTATGATAAATACTGAACCAGGATTATTTTTTCATTTTCTTTGAATATTATAACTGCAGTCCTGCATCTGACCTTCAATAAACCTGAAATAAAACTTCTCAACCTCCTGCCTGCATGTCGTCACAGCTCCAGCTCCACACAACCACCAGAGAAAACACAAGAGGAGAAGTTAATTTTCAGAGGTCATTAAGATTAATGTCTTCATCACTCTTCTTTCACTGGCTTTGCAGTTACATGGTCACAACTTATATAAGCAGTAAATGTTGAGAAGGGTTGTGAACTTTTTCTGAAATGCTGTATCAGCATTATCAACATCAGCTTTCCATCTAGCTGCTTTTTATCAAAGTTTGGAAATTTACCAAGTTTGGAGTTTACTTTGACATTCCCAACATAAACTGTTTTCACAATTTCTGGCAAACGTTGACTTCCCTGCTTCTTGAATTAACCACTCTTGTGTAACTTTTTGTAACAGAAGTAACATAACACCGTCACCTATATGAAGTATGGTTTGTAACTGATTATTATATGTAGAATTCATAGAGTGGCCCTCATTTAATTTGGATAGCTGAAGACACATTTCAGTCCACCATTCTGCACTCAGTCATTAGATTTGATCACAATTTTAGAGAGATTAGTGTTTTCAGTGTGTAAATACAGCCACAACGGAGCAAATCTGTAGCATGATGACCAAACTCTCATTCTGTGATTATTCCAGTTGAATGATTTACAGGTATTTTAACATTTATACAATTTGATAACTAATTTATGGGCATTTCTTTATTATTGTCTCTCATGCACATCTGGTTTTCACCGTTTTATTGTTTAATATGATCTGCCTCTTCACTGACTTATCAGTTCAGGAATAGTGCATACTCTATGTTCTAGAGGTATAATAGTGTAGTGTGTGTTTGTTTGGTGTCACATACATATGAAGATTATGTACCTATATTGTGTGTAACTTGTATTATATATATTCATTTATTCAACACTTGAAGGCTCCCAAGGGACATTTCCCCTCAGGGACACTACAGTATATCTTATCTTAGCGTATGTATATACTGTAGCTCATTTAAACAACTGTAGGACTGCAACAAAGATAATGTTCATGAGTTTATTTGCTTCTCAATTGGTCAATTAATCATTTGGTTTATGAACTATGGTCATCACAACTCCCCAGAGGCCAAAATGACATCATTTGCACAGCTTTAAACCCACAGATATTACATTTAGTATCATGGATGACCAAGAAAACTGAATTTCTGGCATTTTTGTTTCAAATTTACATACAAATTTATTATCAGAATTATTTCCAATTAATTTTCTGTCGATCAACTGTCAATATAATAGAATAATTATTATATAATAGTTGCATCTCTAGAGAAATGCAGATCAATAGTACATGAACAGATAAAAGGTGGTTAACACATCAGTGATACCCTCCAAAAGTTTAGAATAGACCTCTACTAACACTTTTTGACATATTTTCATGTGCTGTTTGTTTCATCTGGACCCAGTAGTTCTGTTTCGTGGTGCACTGTGATGAAAAAAAAAACAGATTTCCATGTGAACAAACAATTAAGCATGATTTCATTTATTATTACGCATGGCTAAAATCAGCATCTCAAACAAGTGGTCTGAGGTACATTTTTTTAAGATCTCCTATTTCTGAGGCAGCAACATCTGTGGATCTGACTACAGGCTGAACGACATCTTGTGTTACAATTAAGGGGATGTTAATAAAATAAAATAAAAAGTGTCACTGTCTCAAAAAATACAAAGTGGCCTTGATACAAAAAGCTGTAAATGCAGTGATGGTTCAATGAATCATGAACTCAGGAATAACTTCATTGTATGCTGAGATTTCTGACTTTCTGTAGTGTTCTTTTCTTATTTTTTAATATTTCTGACTTTGTTATTCATGCCAATTACAGGCCTCAAAAGCTCAGCAGGTCAAGGACAGGCTCAGTGATACATTCAGTGTCTCCTACTGTGAAGGCTGTGAATTCCTTTATGTCCCTTATATTGCAAAAACTCACCTTAAACCCTTACTGTGGTGAAAATAATACGAGATGTGATAGATGTTGATACATGTCTGTCTAAAGCTGTTGAGCTGAATTTTTTTATGTAGTCAAAATATTTTTTATTCCATGAAGGCAAGTTTCCCTCTAATTTCATAGTTTAAACTGGACTTTTTTTGCAATTAAAGCACCACAGCACGGACGCTGCGTAAATCTGAGTTGTGCCGGGACCTTTCTGCTGTCTTATAGCATGAGATGTGTTCTGGTTGACATTTAAACAGGTCACCTTGTAGCCATTTGTTAGTAAACTAGTCCCAGTCTGTGATTCAGACAGGAAATATTCAGTCAGTCAGTCAGAGATTCCTGGCGTGGGAACCAGTCAAGTGTCAGTTCCATAGTTTGGCCACAGGGAGGCATGGTTTCCCGCAGCAGAGTCTCAACTTCAGTCATTGGGGGCTCAGCAGCCGGTTGGTCACAGTGAAAGGCACATTCAGGATGGCTCAGCAGCCAACAGGCACATTATCAGGACTGTGTGTGTGTGTGTATATATATGTGTGTGTGTATATATATGTGTGTGTGTGCGTGTGTGTGTGTGTGTGTTAGATCTTGGGCCTCCATCCCTGTATGAACTGTGTGATCTTGGTGACATGGAGTCGGCTCAGGTGGAAGTCATGTGACAGGATGTCCTCAGTCAGCTGCACCAGGAGGCTGCCGTCGATCCGCTCCCTCTGGAACACAGACACCGCCGCCTCTGATAGGCCAATGAACCGCAGACAGGCCGACACTTCCTCTAATGACAGCGCAGACAGGTCAGCAGGAGGCCGCCAGGTGGGGTCAGTAGGTGGTGCCAACCCTTCAGTCACCCCTGTGGATGTCCCGCCCCCCTCCGCACCTCTGGAGGAATCTGTTACAGGATTGGCAGCGGGCTCAGGTGAGGGGCAAGGCGACTGGCGGTTGAAAGGGTTCAAAGCCCCGAAAGGAGCGAAGCGACTCTGCGGGGGCGGAGGCCTCAGTCGAGGCCCGGAGGTGAAGGAGTCCACCCACGGCTCTGCCCAGGTGGCCTGTGCCGGCTGAGGATTGGCTGCGTTTTCTGCAGGGAGGGCGGAGACCGGCTCGGGACTGGCAGGGTTTGGGGCGGGACAGTCAGCCCAGGAGCATGGGTAACAGTAGAGAGAAGCATCTGGAGAGGGCGAACAGCTGGAACACAGCAGGAGAAAGTGACATAAGAGTCCAGCATCAAGCACAACTCAACTTATCTAAACATAAAAAATGTAAATGATATACACGATATATCGGTTCATATCACAGTTAAAAAGATCAATTCCCTCGAACCATTTATGGATGGAGGGCATCACATGCTGAATAGATTTTACAATCCTTTCAGCTAAAGTTGCTTAAATTGGTTGTAAAGTGAAAGATTGACTAACTAGTTTAACAGCATAATTGAATTTGGAAGGGAGGGGATCATTAAGGACTTCATTTCCATTTTGGATTTAGTGTTAAACTGCTTAGAAAATACAGCAACATCTAAATTCCATCCACCGAAGAAGACACTTATATAACAAGAAGCTCCTGTACATCTACTAAATGAAGATGGCGATGAACTTTGAACCTCCAATCTAGTATACTCGACATCTTTTGACCTGCAAAGCACCAAATCAGTGTTTTCTGCTTTCAGGTTTCGTAATCAGGTTTACATTACATTATGCTTCTTAATGTCTCTACACTGAAACTTCGAAAAAAAAAAACTACTAATATTAAAGCTAACAAATATATTCATGCATCACTTTTCATAATCTGGTCAAAACAAAAGCAAATGCGGTCTATCTATAGGAAAACAGGTGTATGTAGATCATTTATACAGTTAATCAACCTGTTTCATCATTGTATGGGTAGTGCTTTTTCTAGTTATTCTGCATTGAGTTAGTGGCAGCCTTTCAAATATCAGATTAGAAACCACTGGATGCTCCATTTGGGGTTCAAAAACATGAAACCCCTTCTTCAATCGTCCCTCAGTAATGCTGCTACTGCTGCTCATACTGTACCTGTCCTGCAGTCCGGAGGAGTAGAAGGAGAGGTTAGGTCTGGGGGAGGTGGAGGTTTTGGGGAAGCGAGGCGGAACAGGAGGGCTGGGGGCCGGACTGGAGATGGAGCCTCCTTTAGAGCAGCGAGGGGGTACCGGAGGGGCGATCAAGTAGCGACATTCCTCTCTCACCTACACACACAGACACACACACATAAATGACAGCCACAACAGCAAAAAAAAAGTTAACTCCTTAAACTTCTCAAAGGGTTTTATGTGAATATTTGTGTGCGTTTGTGTGTGTGTGTTTGTCTCTATGTACTGGTTGGTAAATGTCACACTTGGTGACCTTTACACCTCAAACAAACTCCCCCCCACACACACACACACACGCACACACACACACACACACAAGCTGACTTGGCAGGCTAAATATCAGGGAGTGAAGAACAGTGTGTGTGACAGGCTATAATCCAGCTGCACTGCAGACATCAACACCCACACAGTCTCTCTGTATACCGCTGCTAGCTGCCATCACTTTGAAAAAAAATGTATTAAACAAAGCAAGACTGATAATTTCACCCTTACAAACACAGACTCCATGTACACCAACATATAAACACTGATGTTCAAGAGGAACTCCTAAATGTCAATGTTTCAGGGACTATGGGAAGCCGTTTTTTTTTTTTCTTCAGCTCAACGCATCATTTTCTGGAAATGTTCTGATAAATCTAAGCATTAGTCATCCTAAAATAACATTAGATATAATAGTCATGGTTTTCCCTTAATAGAAAACAATAGAAAAATAGATTTGGAATGAGGTTTCACAAGAAGTGAATTCAACAAAGGAAACAGTAAAGTGAAACAACTAGTCTCAACAATCTTACAATAAACAAATATTAATACCAATACCACAATATAAAAGTTCTCCATTACAAGTAAAAGTCCTTTTTCAAAATCCTATGTTAATAAAATTACATAAGTATTATGAGCTAGATGTAGTATGCAGTCTTACAGTAAAAGTACATAAGTATTATGAGTGATGTAGTATGCAGTACTACAGTAAAAGTACATAAGTATTACGAGTGATGTAGTATGCAGTATTACAGTAAAAGTACTGCAGTATTAGGAGTGATGTAGTATGCAGTATTACAGTAAAAGTACATAAGTATTATGAGCTTGATGTAGTATGCAGTATTACAGTAAAAGTACATAAGTCTTATGAATGATGTAGTATGCAGTATTACAGTAAAAGTACATAAGTATTATGAGTGATGTAGTATGCAGTATTACAGTAAAAGTACATAAGTATTATGAGTGATGTAGTATGCAGTATTACAGTAAAAGTAGTGTTTTGGTCCCTCTGACTGATATATTATTATATATGACATCATTAGATTATTAATAGTGAAGCATCAGTGTACTACTTTATATACAGTTAGTGAGTTTAGTCCAGTGGTTCCCAACCTAAGGGTCTGGCCTCTCCAAAAGGTCATGAGATAAACTCACGACCGTGAGAGATGATGGGAGATGAAAGAAGAAAAGAAATAAGCTATGATACACACAAATTCACATTTATATTTTTTCAAATATGTCCTCTTTGCTTTTTGTGAAATAGATATTTAGGATTTTCACTTGTTGAGCCTTGAACAGATATTTAAATAAAACCATCTGAAAAGTTTAAAGGGGAAATCACTTTTACAATAAGTGGACTGATGACAGCTCACAAACATCTGAAACATAATGAAGGACCCCAAGACACTCGCTTTTTTGTAAGGGGGCGCAAGCCAAAGAGATTTGGAATAATCATATTGATTAATTATTTGTTTCATAAAATGTCAGAAAATGGTAAAAATGGTTTACCACTGTTTCCCAAACCACTGTTTCCCAAAGCTCAAGTTGAGGTCCTCAAACTTCTAGTTTTTTTCCTCAGACACAGAATATTCAGTTCACTATCACAGAGGATTAAAGAAAACACAAAGAAATTATATTTGAGGAGCTGGAATCACAGAATCTGGAATTTCTTTTCTCAACAAATTATTCAAAACTATTAATCGATTATTAAAACAGTTGGCAATTATTTACATAGCTGGGAATGAATCAATTAACCAACTAATCATTGCAGTTATAGGAACATTACATTGCATTGTATTTTATAAGCTTATATGTAGTGTATGCAAAATCTTAAACTGTAGCTGTCAATTAAATCTAATGGGTGTAAAAAGTGTCATATTTCCCATTGAAGTGCAGTGGAATACGAGTATTAAGTTACATGAAATGGAAATACTCAAGTTAAGTACAAGTACCTTTAAATTTGTACAGTACTTGAATAAATGTACTTAGTTCCTCTGCAATATTACACATTACAGTGGAGCCGTATTAAAGGAATATTCCACTTATTTTCCATATAAACAATGTTATTTTGCTTCTGTTAGCAAGAAATGTACATTAACCTTATCTTGTACATGACAACTTGATAAATCTTAGTAGCTTTATCCTGGAAAAAAAATGCTATTGCACTTCTAGTTCATTTCCAGTCATAAAGGGAATGACTGGCATTACTCTAGCTAATTAAAATGTAGAAGCTATTTTAAAGTACAAATGTCTGACCTCAAAGCCAATGTCCCACCCTCTTCAAAAGAAAACCTTCAGCTTTTTGAGAAAGAAACCCTGATATGAAAACTACAATTTACACTCCCTAAATGAAAAAAAGTATGAGTCAGACAAGCTCTGAGGAACCGAGGCTAGACAGGAGTTTTGTAATAAATCCCTTACAGCTATTGAAAAAGAGTGGTTTGAAGCAGATTAATATGTGTTGTGTATAAATAAGTATTTTTATCTCGACTAATTGGATGAATCATTGTCTGAGCAAATGTCGGGAATTACTGAACATTGCCCGTTACAATAACTTAAGCTTGTGGTAAATCATCAAATGATTTGTTTGGTCTGACCAACCCTCGTAAAGAGCTCTGGTTTCCTGTCACGTATGACAAAGAAAGATTACGATATCAGTATCAATCCAAGTACCCTTAAAGTGATACAGATACCAATTGAGTACTTCATTTTATACCCATCATGTCAATAGCATTACATTTCATAAAATGCCACCACTCCAATGCATTTTAAAAGTCTTCAAATTATTAATATTCATTAATCGAAGAATGCTTGTATTGATTGGCTGTGAGCAAGTCCATACAAATAGTCATATTTTCTAGCTCTGGGTGCAAGAAGGATTGATTGCAGGTATCGTTTGACTGGAGACGTTTCGATACAACGTTTCGATACAACATATCAATGTATTTCTGTCGATACCTTAAATGTATCGAGTACAGATACCCAGCGCTACCTGTTACATGCATGGAATGATTGTCACCTGGACAAATATGTGATGAGATGGCATTAGCAGTTATAGTCACTATACCTACTGCTGTGTTCACGTCATATGGAATGAATGGGAAAGATTTCTGAGTTAACAACTCATGAGTGTTTGTATGATTACTAGGGGTGTGACGGGATCTCGTACCACGAGATCTCGCGAAACGAAACGCGACGATATTTCTCGTCGACGTGAATTCGGTTTTCTATCGATAATTCGCACGTCATGTCTTCTTTTTATAATGTCACGTGTGGATCATTGACCTTGTTACATCTTCTACCTGCTGAGAAGATCTAAGTCAGAAGTAGGAGATGAGGAGAGGAACAGTGGTAAGTTGAGCTCAGGTCTCTACACTGAAAGCCTGAAGTAGGAGGAGCAGGGAATCTAGCGCAGCTATGGAAGCCTAATGATGCAAAAAGTAAAATGAGTCACACTACCAAATTATAACTTGTGTATTTATGTGATACAGGATTTGTGCAATTTACTTTTATTTTTGTGTTTTTTTGTAAGCAATATGTTATAATTTGTGATAATTGGATTCTTTATTTAATTTATATTTATATATTAGAATTATTTCTACTCTTTACAATTTACTTTTTAGTATTTGTGATTGTATCTAACTTTTGTATTTATGGTTGTTATTTCCATAAATACCAAAATGATCCATCTATAAAATATCTATATGGGGAAACCTTTTACAGTGCTGCATACTGCATATGATAATTATATATTTAGAAAGTAGAAAAAAGTGATTCATTATAAGCTGATTAGTTCAAACATTTCAATTCAATTTCCATTTTGTGAATTTTAAATAAAAGAACAGTCATGTATTTCCTCATTGAAGTTTTCTTAAAAATATAGTTAAAATCTCGTCTCGATCTCGTGAACCCAATATCTCATCTCATCTCGTGAGCTGAGTGTATCGTCACACCTCTAATGATTACAGAGTTTAATTACAGTGAACGATGTGAGGCATTCATATTTGTTTTGGTTTCAGGCATGTGGTACTTTTATTATTAAGAGCCAAATTGGACATAATGGAACTTTCAGAAAATTCCAAGTATACCAGGAGGAATTAAAACTTGAATGTTGACGTAAATGCTATATACAATAACTCCAATATGTTGATAACTCCAATATGACGAAGACAGAGAGATCTGCCCGTCATGTTTCATTGACAAATTATTTTTAGGAAGTGCTGATACACAGCTGTCACAAAACCCTGGATTCACATTTTCATAACAACTTATAGTCATAGTAGTGTGATAGCTGATAGCTGTTTACTGTCCTAATCATCAGAAAGTTTGGGTTTTTTTTGTGCCTTGTCTCTGTCTTTTACTTTGAAATCAATAATAATGTGGTTATTCTTAAGCTCAAAGCCTCTAACAGCATCACTCTCCCTTACTATAGGGATAACTGACTCTAATCTGAAAGCATGCAGCACACATGTACCTGCATTGTTGGTGTATGTATTCATCTGCTGTTTATGTTTGGCAGCCTTTCCAGTAAGTCTGTGTGTGTGTGTGTGTGTGTGTGTGTGTGTGTGTGTGTGTGTGTGTGTGTGTGTGTGTGTGTGTGTGTGTGTGTGTGTGTGTGTGTGTGTGTGTGTGTGTGTGTGTGTGTGTGTGTGTGTGTGTGTGTGTGTGTGTGTGTGTGTGTGTGTGTGTGTGTGTGTGTGTGTGTGTGTGGTCAATGAGGTTTAAAGCTGTAATGTATGAATAATTCAAGCCTGGTCTCCTCAGTTTTAACAACCGGATGCTGCCTTGAACAGAATAGAAGGATGAGAGACAGAGAGATGAAAAGAAAGACAGAAACAGGAGAGAAACTCACAGCATCAGATTTTGGAGGTACAGGTGGCGGGGTAGACACTCTTGTCACCACGGTACCAAGAGAACCATCCAGTGAGGAGGACGAATGAAAGGAGATGAGGTTTGGCTCCTTTCCTAAACCCTCTGCGTTCTGATTGGTCCAAAGTTCCTCATATGGGATCTCCTCACTGGTCCTCAATTCAGCCTCAGTCCACTCAGGAGTCATATACTCCCGCTCCTCACCTGGCCCCTCCCCCATTCGGTCTCCGAGAGAGTCCCTGCAGCGCTGTGATAGGTTGTCTGAAACGCCGCCTCCATACCCGCACATGGACAGCCTCTGCAGCGCCGGCGCCAAAGAGTCCTGACCCGACACGCACATGCGAGAGCGCCGCGGGCTCACGCACTCCTCCGTCATACACTCCAGCTCGGGACGGGTTTCCCGAACGGCACGAGAGTAGGCGTCCGGGTCGAACGCGTGCCGTAGCAACAGGCTCTCCAGCGCCGCCGTGTGGACAGAGGCCTCGGCCACGTTGAAGCGGGGCATGCAACGCAGCAGGAGGAAGTGGGAGGGGGAGACTTCCTGTCGGCGGAGCACCATGCAGAGCACCACCGTCTTGCTTACGATGTTGAGCAGCTTGTAGCGGTGGCCCTCTCGCACTGCGTGGCGGTCGTAGGGGTTTCGTGGCGGCCGTGACGGAACAGACACGTTGACGGGGAGGCGGACCCTCTCGATGATGCTACGCACCGTATGCTCTCCTCCCAGCATGCCCTGCTCCAAAGGGGAGCGAGTGCAAAAGCGTCCACGGCAGGCAAAGGGCAAGCTGACGCTCTGATTGGTGCGATGGTTCATACAGACCAGGCAGGGAGTTTTACCTGAGGAGGCAGAGATAGACAGGTGAATTAACAAGAAGTCAAGAGCAACAGAACAACAACGATATGGAGCTGAAGTGGCCATCTTGGTGCAACTGCTGCTTTACTTACTTCGGGGAGTCTTCCCCAAGCGTCTCAACAGCGCGCTTAGTCCCGTCTTTTCCTTAGAGGGCGTGGCGCACAGAAGCTCCGCCTTCCCCATGAGTGACAGCTCATCTCCAGCCTGCAGAGTGAAGCTGTAGGGCTCACTGTCCTCACTGAACTCCCCTGAAACCACCTGCAGCGTACACATGCATGGGTTTCAATTGAAATCGGAAAGGCGTCATGTGTGCATCTATGCAGAAGTGACAGAGGGGGCGAACCTTGACGCTGAAAGTGATCGTTTCCATGACAAAGACGCGATCAGGGAAGACTCCGGCAACTTCCTCCACGCTGGAGAAATACTGGACGGGATCCCTAATGTCGCGGTCTTCATCCAACAGCTTGAACTTTCCTGCAGAGAGGATATAAACAAGACAAAAAAGAACAAGGGAGGAAAGGGAAGGTTGGAAGACAATTAAGTAGAAGGTTTGAAGGAGGTGAATAAGGTGCAAGAAGACAAATTAAGTGAAGGAAGCATGGAGGAAAGAGGGAGGAAAGGAGGAGTAGGATGAGAAGATTAGATGAAGAGGAAGAAGTGAGGGAAAGGAGAAGAGAAAAGTTGTTTTTGTTCTTTACACCCTTTCTTTGACCGCCTACAGTCTTACTTCACACACACATCCGCAGTAGACACTGTTTGGACGAGAAGAATACAAAGACACCTCCGTGACCTATGACCTGGCACCAGCTTTCGGCCAATCAACAGCCGACGGGGTTGGCATGGCAACCAATAAAGGACCCCCATTCTCACGCAGAGCAGAGACACATCACCATGGAGACACTCACACACACACACACAACTCTCTCCCCCTTTCACTCTTTTTCTTTTCCTTTGCTCATCCCCTCTTCCGTCTGTAAATCTTTCACACTCATGCACTCCGGATATAGAAACCAGGCAGTGATGCAGTCCATTAACTGTTGTGTCATAAAGAATCATTTCAATAGCTTTCTAATAGTGCTCAAATTCTTCTTTACTTATTCTTTACTCATTAAGGAGTTACTCAGGTTGCAGATGAGTCATTACGGTAGAATTGAACGACTGTAACCCTCAAAGGATCCTCCTATTTCGCACTGAGTCAAAGTGTTTGTGTGTGTGTGTGTGTGTGTGTGTGTGCGTGTGTGCATGAGGAAAAGAGATGAGAAAGTTTTTTTGTCTGGGAGGCAGAGCAGAATACCAAACTCCACCATCCTCCTCCTCACCAGCGCCCCCCACCCTCCCTCCCTCCTTCCCTCCCTCCTTCCCTCTCTCTAACCCTCCTTTCTCCTCCAACCCCCCACCTTCCAATTCAAACAGAGCCCCCAGGATAAAAAGCTTCCACCCACCGAACAATACCAGCAAGTGCTACTTTTCAACACAACCCACCACCCCCTTCCCGAAAAAAAAAAAGAGAAAAAAAAGTGACAGGCTGAACAGGGGGTTTGAAATGAAACAGGGTTTTACCACTATTGCAAACAAAAATGCAGCTCCATCCTGGAAACCCTTAAGAGTAACAGGATTATTCAGCTAGAAACAAGACCTCAAATGTTACCAACAGAGCAGAGATTTGACACTAAATTTACTAAATGTAGTGTCTAAAGTTACTATTAAAATATTATTTCTAAATAATAGACAAAAAGACTAAATCTCCACTCATGTAACATTTCCTACACACAAAGCTTTGGCCCTACATTACAAGGGTGGCTGTGGCGCCACTTTCCTCCCTGAAACCCATTCATGACAAGGGATCATTCAGCTTTTCTGTCCTCCACACTTCAGTCATCCTTGCCTCTTACTATACAGAGGAGCAGGGGAGAGAGGGAGAGAGAGAGAGAGAGAGAGAGAGTGCAAGAGAGGAGGGAGCATCCTGTTGTCCATCCCCAGGGGGAAACCTATATTGCTCTCCTCCTAAGCTTATTTAGACTTCCTGTATGAAGTCATCACACAGACATTAGCTCATCATCGGCGATGACAGTCTCTGATTCAACAACAGCTCACCTGTCATACTTGAAAGAGGCCCAAAGGTAAAAGTAGTCATACATTTAAACCGGCTTTGCTTGCTGTTATTTTCGTCTCTACCGGAATGCACTTTAGAAATGGTTCACATGGTTTACAGGGACGTCAGATTGATGTAGTGCAACACGGTCCAGCAGCAGAAATACACACAACAATTCAGACTTATCCCATCATTTTTGCCAAATAACAAATCCCAAACTGAAGGTGCTCTTTGGCAAACCTTATAAGGCTTTTACTCAGGACTGCTACACTCCTAAAAAGGTCCCGGCTATGAATCTTACCAATCGACTAGTGACAAATACAATGATCTTTTTATAAAACCCAAAAAGTACTTGTTTTAAAGAAGAAAAAGAAGTGACAGCAAGTGAAAGAAATGTCACATGTAAAAAAAAAAAAAAAAATTTAAAAAAAAAAGTAAAATAGAGAAAACAAACCATTAAATTGACTTTGGTATCTTAAGATTTTACAGCATGCCGGGAATGAAAATGGCTATCGAACGTTATATATGTGTTAAAACAAGTGGGCAAATATCACCCTGATAACTCTGAATGCTGTGACGGGGTTATAAAATGATATTGCCTGAGATTATGTCCTAATCTGTTTTATCTTTACATTTCTTGAGGTGAGGTTGGAGGAGATAAACAATCCTGTTCAAAGACATTATGTAGTCCCTGGACCTTATGGTGATAAAAGGTCTTAAAGGTACGATGTGGATGTTTTGACCACTAGCAGCGCTGTGCATAGTGTATTTGTTATCATTGTCTGACTTTGAGCTGTTTACGTCATATGGCCAACTGCTTATAATACTGGCAGTCATATGCCTCTGATGGTAAAATGTCTAAAATGACAATGATCTCAACATACCCCCCCTCTGACCCAAATGTTCTTTCATTCTTCCGAAAAGGAGCCTGAGTGGCGGCGCTAGTATGAGGTGACATCAGCGCTCCATCAGTAGAGGAAGCAACAGAGAGGAGGCATTAAGATCCAGTTACACAGTGAATAATGTGACTGGTTGGACGGTCAGAACAATGGGATGGCGGGGATAAACTCTGGTGAGGTCATACTGACTAGATTCATTCAGAAGAGGAAGACGACCAGTCAATGGGCAGGAGTCAGAGAAGGTCACATCTACAGTAGCTGGTCGGTTAAGTGAAGGTGGGTTAAATGAGTGTGTGTATGGGTTTATGTACATGTCTATACATTAGAGTCTGAATTTATATACCAATATTCATTATCTTAAAATGTGATCTTTAAATGCTGTTTTTCAACCAATTCACACTTTACACACATTTAGCATTTATTTGATTAGAGTGAAGTTGTTTTTATTACTCCATCAAGTTTTCCCTGTTTGTTTCACCCTTAAGTAGCTTCAGAGGAATATTTTGTTTTCACTGTCTTTTCTAGAATGAAGAGAAAACCGATATCGATCTCATATCTGTACGCTAAATATGTAGCTGGAGCCTGCAGCTAGTGATCTTAGCTTAGCATAAAGACTGGAAACAGGGATATAGCTAGCTAGGATGTGTCTGTTAAAGGGTAACAAAATGTGCAAACTAGCACTTCTAAAGCTCGCTAATTAACACATTTTATCTGACTAAAAACAGCAATTCACCGTTTTACAGGGGTGTTATGTGCCAGACTTTTTGCTAGCCAGGACCAGTTACCAGGCAACCATCCAAGACTCCAGGCAGTAACTGATAAAAGCTGTGAAATAGTCCAACACATAACCCCCATAAAGCAGCTAAAGGTTGTACATTTAACTAAAGAAGCTAACATAAGCTGTATCAATCTTGCTATCTACCTCTCACCAAAAAAGCAAAGAAGTGTATTTCTTTAAGACTGTTCTTATTACACACTTTCTGACAGAACTACATGTATTCAGCTTGTTCCGGCTATTTAAAGCTATAAACAGGCTTACAAGGAGATTTAAGTTACTAAAAGGAAGTTTTAACTGGTTATGAAACTGTCTCATGATGCCTCTATATGACCTACATTAGCAAAGGAGACCATCAGCAAGCAGAATGGCTATTTCTTGATAATTATTCCATTGTAGCATGAGGGAGCACAAAGACGTTACTAGGATAAGGGGAAGACATTTGTCTTCATTTGATGAAGATAAAAGTAAAGTTAGATTTGATGTCAGCTTTTTGACTTGTTTTTAAAAAGGCGAGAGAAAAAGAGAGAGAGCACACAAGCGAAGTGAGAGAACGAGCGAGAGAGTGAATAAAGACAGCAAGTGGCAATGTAATGAGAACAAAGAAGTAAATCTGAAAAATAAAATGTTCTAAAGCACAAATAAAACAAACCACACCTCCAAACAACCCTGTGGGAAGGTGCTGCTTTGACATATTTGCAGCCTTAAATGTTACCTAGCTGAATGACAAAGTTTACTTTGCTTCACCATCATTGTATTACAATTATTAATCTTTCATTGACACAAATACATACAGAATCTAATTGGTAAGCATTTTGCCAATAGCTTTGTCTATAAAAGAAAAATAGTATTAAAAATAAGTAGAATCTTTCTCTGGCTAGCTTAAATGGTGCTTCAAATGCAGTCTTCGTTCTGGGAAAAACACTTCTGCTTTTGTCCACAGGGGTCGCTCAAATCAACACAAAATAAAAAGTTACTTGTAACTTTAACATGAGGAGTCTCTTTTGAGCTTTCAACTGCATACATTTTTCATGATGCAAAGTAATAGATGGCGGTGGGCAGTTTTACACTCAAGCTTGTAAGGAAGAAACACTAATTTTGATGTTTACACTGAAACATGAAAAAATCAAGATGAAATAATTGCTATCTTTAGAGACACTGGGATCTTTACTACACTATAAAATACACTTAAATGGGAATTAACCATTTTTGGCTACACAGTATGTGTTTTCAATGAGTGGCCCACCAGGGGACTGCTGTTTGTTAGAGTTTCATCCCAATGGGGAAACTCCACTGGGATTAAAGGATTCAAAGAATTCAAAGGCTTCATTGTCACATGCAGAAATAAACAAGTTATCAGTGAAATTCTTAGTTCGCTATGGTCTGCCTGGTGCCATCAATCACTAAATTATTTAAAATATATTAGACACTACAGACACACACATATTCATATCCACCCACGTCTCACTTACATCACATACTTAATCACCAAACACCACTTCTATTGTGACTGTATTATACTGCTTTGTACAGTTGTTGCTTGCAGTTTTGTGTTCCTGTTGTGAAGTTTTGCTGAACAATTTAACAAAAAAAAGAAAACCACTTAAACGTCATTGCAGGTTTTTGAAGGAAATATCAACACATCGGATAACATTACTTAGCACAACCAGTATAATAGTTTGATGCTAGTGTAGCTATTATATGTGCTTGTTAGCAGTCTTGTTTGCCAATCCCTGAAGAGACAGGAATTCCACACTAAAAATAAATGACTGGAACAATTTGACCTCAAGAAAAAAAATTCCCCAGAGAGAAAATTGACATTTATAGGGAAATTGGTATTTTTAGGTGGAGGACGTAAAATTAGGGAATATTTGTCCACACTACTGTAGAAAGCAGTTTCTGTGTGCGCGTGCGTGTGTGTGTGTTTGTGTGTGTGTGCGTGCGTGTGCACGTGCATACTCACCCTGGTACTGCAGAGGGATGTCTATTTTGGGTCCAATGACGTAGTGTCCTTCCTCTAAGCTGTGAGCCGTCACTGTGGTCCACTGACGACAGGAGTGTAACAGCACCACATCCTCCTCTGACAGACCCTCCACGCATTCACCTGGAGCACACACACACAGACACACACACACACACACAAATGGATTAGCAACAAATAGTCTACCTGCCTTCATGCTGATGAAACAACAGGTTTTTACTTCTATGGTCACACAAAGTAGCTTAGCAATAGAAAACACTTAAACACCCCACCAAACACACACACAAGCATTCAGGATTCAGTGTCCATAATTACCACCATCAGTGACGGTTCACCAACCCTAACCTATTCATCAGGACCCCGCTATGTAGCTGGCAACCCACTATTACACAGCCCCCATACACACACAAACACACACAGCTTTCAGTAGAGCCATCAGCACAACAGCATTGATTTCTGCCGATAGCACAGTGGTACAATTCAATCACACACACACACACACACACACACAGCCCCCTCTCACACTCACAGACTCACACACCGATCACATGGATGGTCGTCTTTTTGGCCGGGTTGCTGATGGATCGCCGTTTCTCTCAAACCTTTTAGTCTGACAATCACGTTGAAGGATGGCTGAATGCAGGACACACAGGACAGATGATGAGGGAGTATAATCAGAAATATAAAAGGCCTTTATTCAAAATATATGGACCGTGCTTCCTTTTTGAAAGTTTGGACAGTTAGGATTCACACCGTACTTGTGTTGCTGTGTCTTAGATAAGTCTGGTCGGCAGTGGGTGTTAAAGTTTTAGCTGTATGTTAAAGTTTCAGTTCACCTGAATCACAAAACACATTTTCCCACTTATTCATAGTGTTTAAAGTTTCTATCTTAGTTGTGTTATCTGCTGCCAACACTTCTACTATTACTCTTATTGACTGTTGTCAGAAGAAAAGAAAAACATGCAATTTCTCACAATATATAAATAATTCTCTGTAAATAATGTCATGATTAGTGCTACTTGGGATAATTTCCTACTATTTCCGGAGTTATCTCATAAGACAGGTCAAAAGGTTCAGATATAAAAAAGTAAGGCTGCATTAGTACCCCCAGGGGCCCCTGGGCACTGAAGCGCATGTCCCCTAGACAACCTTTGTTTTATTCTGATTGGATAACACTGCTGTCAGGTGGAAACCATGTAACTCCACATTTTGTTTTGGACATGCTAGGTTTCCGACAGCGACCATAATTATCAACATCAATTGAACGGGTCAAGCCTTGTGTTGTATTTCTGTAGAGTCCAACAAAAAAATCCAATCATTGAAGGCCCCTTCCTGCTCAAGCACCCCTTGGCACTTGCCCAAATTGCCCACATGGTAGATCTGGCCATGTCAAATGAAAGGAAATCAAAAACTCAACACTTGTCCTGTGCAAACACTCTACACACTATTTTCTACAACCTAAGAACGGTCTGCTTGATCAAAAGCTTAGATAGAAACTTAGGTGTTTGCGATGGAGAACTGTGTAGATGCATTAGTTTGTCTTCACTGTAGCTTTATGTCCAATGAATAGTAGAAAGAAATAGTGAAAAGCACAAAAAAAATCATCCCCCTGTAAAGTGCATGCAGTAAGTAGATCTAAATTGGCTGAGTTGGTCTTAAAACAACAAAAAACCCTCTTGGGGTAATTGTTTTATGTGATTTCTACCTGCTCTACACTATGGCCACACTGACAAAGTTTCTAGTGGTTATTGTGAAAAGAAAGGGCCCCCATCACAAAAAAAAATGACAGCCCCACCCCCCACTCAGCCTACACACATACTGTACAGCTGAACCAACATTCTCCCATAAAGATTAAGCTGTTGTTGTTTGTCGTTTATATGAAATGAAGAAAAACTGTAAGTGCTCATATCACGGCCTGTTGTAAATAACTAACCACCATCTGTGTTGGCAGGCTGTGCAAACAAGCAGGCATCTGTAGGGTAACTCCAGTGCAGTTAATAAACACCTACGTGTGCGCTCTCTTCTATAACGCACACGCGCGCCGCATTAAGTAATGTGCGTAATTTTTGAGGCGCATCATGATGGCACGGGTCGGGTGCGCGCTTTTGTCCATCATGCAAACTTGGGAGATTTTTTTTTCTCTCTCCTCGTCGTCGCTGCTCGTTTTTAGTATTCAGCACATTCACCGACAGATTACAGCATTTACATATGAATAGAATTGAGCAGCACTTCAGCAGCACAACAGACACTTTGTGGCTTTCCGGGCAGATCTGGACTGGAACAACTTTGGCCATGACACCCATCGCCCGTTCCCAAAGTGAAGACCCCAGACCTGGAGGAGAGGAGACTCACTTTGGCGGCAAAACATAAAACGAATGAATGGAAAAATGAGCAAGAATGTTGGGCTACATGTTCACTCTCTTATGCAAGACAGTCGATTGGCGTTAACTAGGAAAAGTCGATGTCCGAGTGTAAACCGGTGCGTCAAGGTAGCCACAATTGACCCAAATACTAACGGAAGTACTGCTTTCAGAGTAAAACGAGCATCTCTTGTATCAATCAACTGTCAATTTAAAAAATGCTACAGTAATGTACAACCTGATACTTATAGTGATGGGACTTCTCTAATGTTTTGTCAAATTAGATCAATAGTGACTAATGCATCACACCTGAGGAATAAAAGCATGATTTTCTTATGATGGGAACTACCACAACTCATTTATATGTTAAAATGAGCTGGTGAATAATATCAAAAGGTGCAACAGGTATGGTTATGAATATGTGATGGCATACAGTACTTAACACAATTACACTCATTTGATATCCTGTAAAAGTATTTCTGATTTCTGCAGTATTTGCAGTGTGATGCCATTTTAATTCAAAGCAAATCTAAGATATATCCTCATAAAATGCATCAGCCAGAATTTAAAAGTAGGGCTAAGAGCAAACACATCCCAGACTGAGAAATTGATATGTAGATCCATAGATTCACATGGAGCAAAGAAGGGATTAATTAACACTTCAAAGTGAAATACAGTTTCATAAACACCAGAAAGACATGCTCATCTCTTCAGCATAGTGATGTTTTATATCGAAGGACAGATATATAAAATATTTTATATAAAACATCACGGACTGGCCACAACGGTACATAAAACTGTATTATATAAGCAGTGCTTACATTAAAGGACCGGTTCACAATCTTTTAAAGTCAGGTACCCAAATTAATATTGAAACCTGTTTTTCTTGCTGTAATAATTTCTTCTGTTCAAACTGACCATTAGAAGATTCCTTCATAATGCAATCACAATGTAAGTGATAGAGGACCAAATCCACAGTCGTCCTGTGCCGAAAAGTATTGAAAAATGTATTTGAGACTAAGAATAAGCTTCAGAATGAGAAGTAGATATCTTTCAACATTACAGTCTTTTTAGTGCCAAAGTCCCTTTTTTTCTTCATTTTTTTTTTTTTTTACTATAGTTCCACCACAACCTGACAGGGAAACACTGTCCAAGAAACACAGACGGGAAGATAGAATTTGATGCTAAAAAGACTGTAAATGTGTCAGATATCCACTTGATATGACTAACTCAGACTGCTGAGGCTTCACATCTACTTTTAAATGACTGTGTAGATACTGTGGATTTTTGGCCTCCATCATTTACATTGAAAGTACATTTGAAGGAGCTCTTTTAATAGTTAGTATGAACAGGAGGAATGATTACAGTGAGGAAAACCTGGACACCTGATGACAGATTTGAAAAATGGTGAACTTATCCTTCCAAGATTTGTGAGAGTTCTATTTTAACAGCACAAGTAACCATTAACATGTGAAGATGGATAACAACAGCTCAGCACTAATTTATCTTTTTACACTTAGTAGCATTAACTACATTTTGTCTTTAAACTATTTAGTTCTCCCCATCAGATTGTGTCATTGTACATTATAGGGTGGGTTCTGTTTTACTTAGAGAAACTGTTTTCCTAAGTTTAGGAGAGGTTACCCTCTGAGCCAATAAAAATTAAACATTTCCACCTTGAATAGTTTTTTTTCCTTATTAACAAAACTCAACAAGAGTTAGTATTTGTTTTTGAAGGTGTCGACCGGAAGCTTGATTGATTTCTGGCAGTCTGACAGTTAAAATACTCCACTGACTCCTCAGTAAATTGCTCCACTTGTTCAACATTCCTGTGTCTTTATTCTCACATGAACCCTCAGAAACACACTGTCATCCATAGGTTTATTTATTTATTTATACTTTTTTTCAGGTGACCTGATTAATCATCATTTCTCATCAATATCATCCCTGTTATTTTGACTCTGGAGGTGCTCTGAGGCAATGAAGGCGCGTCAGAGTTAGATAACAGTGGTCAAAAGGAGCAAAAAGCCCACAATCGGTTGTTTTTTTTCTCCTCCGGTGGTGAGTCACTTACCGCGGGCCAGGCGGACCAGCGTGGGCAGACGGAACTTGCTGACCACCGCGTCCAACGGCAGCGCCAACGGGCTCCAAGTGATCTCCGACAGGCTCGCCGACAACTTCTCCATCCTCCCGGGTCATCACTGTACCGGAGATAATGCTGCTGATAATGATGATGATGATGATGATGATGTAGGTGATGATAACGATGAAGAGGAGGGTGATGGTGGTGGTATAATGGCAAAGAGTTTCGCCATGTTTGAATGTGGGAATGAAGAGGGAGCGCAGTCACAGTCGGTGCGCACGAGCGGTGGGAGGGAGCGCTCTCTCTCTCTCTCTCTCTCTCTCTCTCTCTCTCTCTCTCTCTCTCTCTCTCTCTCTCTCTCTTTCTCTCTCTCTCTGTTGGAAAGTTACTATAGCCTAAATTTACGCAAGTACTGAGTAACTGTGACTTAAGTACAACTTTAATGTACTTGAGTACTTTATACTTCCACTCCACTACATTTCAGAGGGAAATATTGTTGCTACTTTCTACTCCACTCCATTTATTTGACAGCTTTATTTACTTTTCAGATTCAGAGTTTCGACACAATGGATAATATAACAAGCTTTTAAAATACAACACATTGTTAAAGATGCAACCAGTGGTTTGCAACCTTTTTGTCTTTTGACATCTTACTAAAAGCAGTGTGTAGTCGGGATCACATTTCAGATGTCTATGAGTTGTTAACAACTCCACCAAATAGTGATTTTTTTCTCCCCCCCTTTAAAATGTTCAAATGATCCAATATTTCAGCAAAAGATTAGAGAAAAAGTCCAAAAACTGAAAACAGATTTGTGAATCAGTATGTCAGGAAAGCATTCCAAGATGCTGGAAGCAGATATCTGACCCGAGATACTTGTGATAAACCACTCTCTGAAGGCCTCAGGGAGGAAGCAATTAAACTGTTTGAGAAGTATGTAGGCCTTTGTCAAATCACCTTTCACAAAATACTGGATAGTAAATCCTTGGGGAATAACATTCCCTGATTGAAGTGATAGGAGCTACGGTGCTGTGATGTACCTCAGGTGGGAGACAGAGACCGGAATCCAGGTCAGACTTGTTGAATCCAAGGCAAAGGTGACACCACCAGATCAGAAAGGAGAACCGGTCAAAGCAGAGATCTGTGGTGCATTCTTTGCAGTTCGGCTGAGAAAATACATTGAGAAACAACCAAATGAAGAGAGAAAGATGGTTTCACCTACTGGACAATCAAACTGTACTGGGTCCCATTCAGAGAGACAGACAGATATTTTGGCAGAAGAAACCAAATCATTTGACAGTATCAGTTTTTTTCTTCATTCCTCTCCCATTAATCACCTCACGACGGCAGGCTCCAAAACAATTTCGAGGGAAGCTCAGTGAATGAAGATGAAAAAAATATTACTATAGTTTTCAAAAGGAGATAATGTAAGATAGTCTAAATGTGTGTGGTTTGGTTAAAAAATAGTTCAGAGATACACTAGTCGAGGTAATTTAACTGTTTCCCCACTTTCAATATAACAAATGCCTTAGTACAGACTTTATTTATGTGTTTGTTGTAATCCAAAGTTATGTCAAACAGTATTATTAGGCTGTCTTTGCTCAATTGGTTGAGTATCTATTTCATCAAATAACATAATCATGATCATGAAATCCTGGAAGTTAAAGCCCAAGTTCAGTAAATGTATTCAAAAGCTGATGTGAAGCTTATATTCAGCTTTAGCAGCCTCATATCAAGTGGATATCTGACACATTTACAGTCGTTTTAGTATCAAATTCCCTCTTTGTGTTTCCTTGTTGAGTTGTAGTGGGAGTATAGTAACAAAAAGAGGGATTTTGGCACTAAAAAGACTAACATTGAAATATATCTACTTGATTGGACTCATTTGAATGACTGAAGCTTCTTATTAGCTTCCAATAAACATTTAAACTTTTGCACAGAAGGAGGACTGTGGATTTTGTCCCCCATCATTTATAAGTACATTATAAAGGGATCTTCTAGTGGTCAGTATGTAGTCACTTATTCTGGGGTGGATTTTATATTTTCAAGTCTGCTCTTTTGTTTCTAACTAAACATATATAATACATTCAAACAGGAAAACTTGACATTGATTTCATCCCCATTATGCAGTACTGACGTGTAAAAGACTGTTTCATCATGAGCACATGTAAACCGTAGTGATGCTGCTGAAGTGAAAGCTGTTTATCTACCACCTCATCCAGCACTAAAACTCTGCCCCAGGCAGAAATCTGGTCAACTCACTCTCAGTTCAATGAACCAAACTGTAAACAGATACTGATTCATTTGATATTGATTTTTTTCCAACACACCAGTTGTGACGCTACAGTGCTTTGTGCCATAATCTAGAGTGAGCAATTCAAAAAGGATGCCACAACTGATGCTAAACTACCATGGTTAATTAAAGTTACCATGTTGAATTTCTGACCTCTGACAGCGCAATTCATTTATGAGTGGGTCCCTGTTCAGTTTGTCTTGTGCTCGCACACAAGAGCGAACATACAAGTGGGTGTGACAATTCAGTTGCACACTCTTCCAATGATCTACAGGTGGGTGTAATGGCTAAGAAATGCAGTAATAGGCCAGAAAAGGCAGCATTGCAGTCCTAAATATTGTTGAGGTTAGATGACAACTAAACCACTGACTGTTTGATTTGCAGATTCAGCTGTGTTATGCTCATAGCGGCTGATGTAGCCTCGAACCACAAGGCTCAAGCAGAGATGAAAAGCAGTGTTCGGTAAGTTGACTTATTGCTACAGTAACTCCACACTCCCAGAATTTATCTATTTTCAATTTGTAGTTGTCAGCTCCATGTGAGGCTGCCCCAAGTTACATCACATGAGGCAATTTATCAGACTATGCACAGCTCTTTTTTCTCCCCAAAAGCTGCAAACAGGCTTAGAAATGTAAAATCGCTGCAGCTCCCCTTTAATAAAATCATCTTTGTATGTGTTTTAAAAGGAAAGAAATGCATTCAAAACGTTTGACCTCAGAGATACTCACAATGCGATTTGGAGGGTAACACCCAAAGTAAACATAACTTCTGTTTATTTACAAGAAAACTCCAGGGAACCTTTATGTCTGGCCTCTCAGTCATCACCCACACCAACACCCACTCAGTACCAAATATGGCAGCGCTGCGGTTTATTCTCTTTTCAATCAGTTAAAATATAAACTCAAACTGTGATTCATTGGCTATAAATAGTTCACTCATTGTCAGTTTTTACTCCAACAGCTGGCACACTGAAAAACTAAATGATACTGTTACCTAAATGACTATATAAACGGGATTAAACCATTCAGTGTTTTTTAAAAAAAGACTGAATATCTAGTTATTATTTACTCCTTACCATAAAAAAATTGTACTATTGAACAAGACAAAGCCAACAATGAAAGGACAAAAACAAAAGGTTTTGGTTAACGACTTTAATTGTTCCATATTAACAAAAATTCAAATATGAAGCTGGACTCGTAGACAAGCTCTGGGACATTATTTAACAGCAGGTGGAAGGGGTGGTCAGCATGTAGGAAACCTTAATGGGCTGGCTCTGCAAAAGAAGAGAAGTAGTAAGTGACATGTTTAATGACAAATTGATGTAATGCACAGTGCCCAATCAGGCATGAACACCAAAAAACACCAAAACATTATCCAATCTGGATAAAAGACGAAGCTGTTGTTAATGATAAAACAGAAATAAAACATTAAAGTGATCCTCTAAATTAAAAGTTAACCCCGTAACTCAAAACTAAAGATAAACCCTCAGTCCCTTTTTTGCCTTAGAAAACTCAAACTGACTCCACATAAATGACAGGATTAACTGTTAGTGACATCTAGAGGAAAACACATGGAACTACACAACATATGACAGCTCATATTTGCTGCTGCTGCAACTCCTTTACACAAAACACATCTGTGACTAAAGAGTCACTTAACAGATGAAGATAATGACTGATGGCTAACCTAACCATTCTAACATCTGTGTCGAAAATTCATACACTTCTATATTGGCACCAATCAACGAGACTGTAGACTGTGCACAAAATATCTCAAAGTAATCAAGCTTGATGATGCTATAAAAGCAATTTTTTTCCGTCTCCTCAACACATCAAAATCTAGAGTTTAATCCAACTACAAGCATATTGTAGATGTTTATAAATGGTTATTATTTAAGTTCAGAGAATGATCTTAACCTGACACAACTATCAAAAAAGATTTCTCTGGTCAAGACAGGATAAGATCCACATACCTACACAATCAAAGACTCATTTTGTCTATAATCCAGGTAGTACATGTGCAATATGGATAATATTCTCCACCATGGGCTGGCTAATCTTATATTATCTCTATAGTAATATCTACAGTATATACAATCACATAGTAAGTACATTATCTCAAAAATAGATAACTTAAAATAACCATTAAGGAATGTCTATTTTGCTAATTAAATGCCTGATAAACTACCTATAATACACTCAGGAATCAGGGTCATTAAATGGTGTGGTAAAATCTCTCATGTTTGACAAATTTATATAATCTCACAGTATATATAATCACGATGACGAACGCTAATTATATAAGATTGTTAAAATAGAAAAAATGTTATGTAATGATACTTACTGTCCTTCACAGCCTTATTGCCTGGAATGGAAAAAAAAGATGATATATTAATAATAATGATAATTAGTATCACTTCATTCATAGTGAAACTTAAACTTTTACAGTATTAATACCACAGAATACACAACTTAAAGAAAATGATAAGGCACATTATCTCATACTACGGATACACTGTGCAATAATATATATGTAAGTGACTCCAGCTGGAGCCGTTTACAGCTTCACTGTTTAATGATGCAGGATCATAGCATTTATTCAGCACTACATAAGCTATTTTTAATTCAAACCTGCATCAAACTTTAGTGTTCTTATATTACAATATATTGTACAGACACTGAGGACAGATTTTTTTTTATTCATTGGTGATGTTTACAGATTTATCCAACTCACTTTCACTAAGTACAAAGAGTGACTGCTTTCACCTTCACCTTGTATAAGACCAACTACATTGCTCAACATTCAATTTACACACATACAGATTGTACATATTGTACAGATCAGTAAGACGTGAACTCACCTCCATAGGAAACCTTGTAGTACAGAAATGTCATGATGCCAAGACCCACCCAGATCTCTTGGTATGTCTTAGTGTAGTATGGGCCCAACTTGGACCACCAACTTGCAAATGCACGTCCAGCCATCTGAGGGAGGAAGCAACAACACGGTCAAAGGAGAGCTCATGTACAGTCAGTCAGTACAATGACATAACCTCAAGATTATATAAGCAATGACTGGAACAGAAAATGACATTGCCCAAAGTGCAACACAATACCACACCAAACTTCATTCACAATTATGTCAATTTACTAATGTATTGCTCCTTGCAGAATTATCTCAAGTTCAAGTGACAGCTCATACTTTTAGTGCTATGCATTTAATACGTAAGGCTGCACTAATTTTGTCTTGAGCTAAACTTTAGAGATACGTTCCTTCAATCAGACAATTATTGAACATTAACAGTTAACTTGGTTGCTGCATTCAGAATGACCCTCAGCTGTGTCGGGCCTGGCTAATGACTTTGTCCAGAAACACTAACAACAAAAAACGGTAATATTGTGCCACTTTTCTTATCTGCACTTAAACTTTTAGTTGCATAACAGACACTTTTTAATTGCCGTCTCTATTAAAATTAGTGGACTTATCTGACCCGAAAATAACTACTAACGCTAACGGCTAATGCTACTGCTAACATTACCAGCTAGAGTCTACCTCTAAATAAGCGTTAGCGTGTATATAAGTCGGTTACACAAAGTAAGAAAACATCCAAATGTACAGCAGACATATATATGATATCCACATTGTGGTAATTTAACTTGTCTAGTTAGCTTTCAATCAATGAGCTGTTCTGTAGCATGCTAGCAACCTGCTCTGCTTTACAAGTACAGAGAATGCTAACGTTAGGCTAGCCGTAGCAAGAGGCAAGCACGCGCTCGAAACCACAATGAGAATGAGGTTAACATTAACATTAACTCACTGTTAAGGAGAAATAACAAGGTTTGTGTTATGATTGCAAAGACATTGCTAAATGAGTGCAAATACTTGTCTTACCTTTCAGTTTGTAACGTAGCAGGAGGAAGGTCAAGCCGGCCGGAGCTGCTAAACGTCAAAGTCGAGCGAGAGAAGCTTCTTCTGCTATTCACTGTGTAGTTTTACTGTAATGTTGCTGTTTGTAGCGCCACTGAGTGGAGATACACAGGTGACAGTCTGAATACTGACCTATCTAACTGCTGGCTCCTCCTCGAGGATTTAACTAGAATTACAGTATAGTCGACTAATATTTTCTCACCCATATACACAAACATACTTATATTCAGTGGTGGAACAAGTATTTAGAACCTTTGATTAAATAAAATTAGGCTACTGCACACTGCTTTTTGTAAAATGTCTAGGGCCAAAAAGATTGGAAACCACTGATTTCATCTTTAACAATGTGTTGTATTTTAAAAGCTTTTTATATTATCCATTGCCTCAAATCTTCATCTGAAAAGTAACTAAAGCTGTCAAATAAATGTATTGGAGCAGAAAGTAGCCTACCATATTTCCCTCTCTGAAATGTAGTGGATGTGTAAAGTAGCATCAGATGGAAATACTCAAGTAAAGTACCTCAAAATTGTACTTATTAGTATTATTAGTAAAATATACTTTACCTTCCACCATTGCACATTTTAGTTTATACATGAAAACTAATGTCTGGGGATTATGTGCTTCTGTACAGCAAACATTCATAAAAAAAATACAGCAACATTTGTACTTTACAGATACACAATGAATTAATTGACATATTCAACACAGTCAAACATATAGCGTACTGTACGTACAGTATATAATGTCATACAATACAAATACACAATAAACAGATATTTTAAGCCAGAAAAAAAGAAACTATGAATTTAAATGGAAAAAAGTAAATCATTAAATTAAACTCATTCAGAGGGGTGGATGTCTATAACCTTTGTCGAGAAACAAACAGGTGCATCTATAGAAGATCTGTCTGTATTTTATTCTCTAAAAATCTGATTTAATAAAATTAAACATGATAGTAAAAAGAATCACACCATGTAGCTTATTCTGGAAATTATCATGATTCCTCCCATTGATGATGACTGTAAAGGGAAGCGCCATTGCAAACTTGCTGATGACATCACTTGATTGTTGTACAGTACTTCTTCACACACGCCCCCCAAACAAAACTGAACTTCATCACTTAATCCATGTATTTAACAATGGTGCCAAACAACCACTTGGGCTCTTTGTTAAAGGGCAAAACTGTGTCATGAAAACGTGCCAACTTGGTGGGAAAAGTTGATCTGTGGAAGATATTGTTCTAAGCTCCTGTCTGGAAAGATGCCATAAAGTTTTGGCCCTAAAGTTTGTTCTGCCAGGATTGTAATCATCACACTCTCCAACAACAGATGCCACACCCTGCAGGATGGCATCACACAGCCTGAGGACCACCTGGTGAGGCTCCTCTTCCTCACAGTGCACATGGTCAGGAAAATTACACAGGTATGAGCTGGGATAAATTTGAGGGATTGGTCTGCCATTGTTTGCAGAAAGTAGTAGACATTACCTGTTGGGTCTTGCTCGATTTTGGCAGATGGGCTGCATTTCTTTTATATAATGAGTAACTGACCTTTGAGTAATTCTGTTGGCAGGAGGCATTTTCCAGGCTTCATAAATCAGAAGACAAGATCCAAAACTGGCATGTCGGAGTACTGTGAGACTGTAACTGTGACTGAGTTTGATGACTAACATACAGTACCTGCTCATGCTACCAAACCTCACACCAGTGTCCTTTAATTTGCGACTTTATCGTTAATGTTATCTAAAAATCAGCTGACAAAATGTTAAACATGAGAACACACCCACCCAACCCCTCCACCCCCACCCATCTCACCTCACTTTCGATTTCAGTCACACACTGTTTACCCACTACACTTTGCCTGCTTTTTAAACTTGATGCTACTGTCTGTTACACAGTTTTAGACTTTCCAGAGGAACAGATTCACCATATCTTACGCTATGTTGTTCTGCTTTAGCTGCCATGACGTGACGTGGGAATGTGAGGTGAGGGTGCAGCTGCTCCAGTTTGTGCCATACTGTGGCGGTCCACCGCTTCACCATAGTGAATCAACAAATAAAACCCTGGCACTGCTCTCAAGGGTAAAAATGTCACTGTGTTACATGCTCTGTTGCTGGTTCACCTACTTTCCCAACAATCTCTTAATATGAAACCAACAGAGAAAAATGAAGGCAGAATTAAATTACTTGCTGTATATTGCAGAGTCATGAGCTGCAATAACCCCCAATAGGAACCTGAAACTTTCCCATTAATGCAATCAAACCAAAGCTCTTTCCCAGTGCTCATGCTTCCCATCTTTACATGACTACAGTAGCGTAAAAGCAAAACAAAGAAAAGGAAACCACAAAGTTTCCAGACAGGTCAGTAATACTATTCTGCTCAAGCATACAGAGATATGACTTCTTTGAAAGCCAAAGGGTACAAAGTTTATTTCAGAGCACACAAGAATGATTTCATCCTGTAGCAAGGGTGGGCGGGACTTTCCACAGTTTTTTGTTGCCACGCTCCAATAGGGCCGAAGCACCTTGTTTCATGTATGAGCACCTAAAGGCCAAGTCCTATTTGAAGGGACTCAGTGAATACAACACTGCGAATATGAAAGTACACAGCTGTACATTGCTAGTACTCTATTCTTCGTTGTAACATGCACTACAATAGCTGTCTTCTGTGACTACAGCTCAGCAACAGGTATGTAAGAGATTTGAGAACAAGCCATCTGTTTTTGCATAATGATCTACGTTATGGCAGTGTGTTACTGGCTCTCTCCTTACTCCACAGCCTTTTGTTTGAGTGTTTGCATGTGTATACTTGCGTGTGTGTGTGTGTGGGTGTGGATGGGTGCGTTCCTAACATGACTAATCAGGCAGTGAAGGCAGCTGACATTAATATTTTGGGAAAAAAACAAAATTGACAGTGCTGCATTCCCCCCTTTTCGGTGTTGTGGCTTTCTCTCCAGTCGACTATTTACTCATCTATGTCTCCTGGACTGTTCCAAGGCTAATTTTGAGCTACGCTTGGAGACTACATGGCTTCAGGTGGAGCGGAGGATGACGACAGAGGAATCCCATTGGACATTGACAATGTGCACATGCTCCTCCAAGGTCAGTTTATTCCTGTACTTTTATGGATGTTGTGACATGTGATGTGTTGCGGTGGGGAATCACAGTGGGCGTCTGTCTTTGAAGCGTGTCAAGGAGATACTGTTTCAAAGTGTCTTGTGTTACTCTGATATGGTTATGTGCAGCATGACTTTATAACCTGAAGAAGTGGCTAGAAAATAGAAATGGAAGTGGTGAAATCATACAGTTCTATATTATCAAGTCTTTAAATCTTAATTGTATCTTCTTAGTGGTTGTATACATTTGTTGATGAGTCCAGTCTTCTGCTGACATAATGCTAACACACTCTTAATAGTTTATTGCTGTCTGATCCATGCTTCAGTTTTATTGCATCTATAAGACAGTTTTGCTCATAAAATTCAGTTGTATTTTTATCAGGTTTGCCCTCAATTACACACACTGTAGGAGGACACTCTTCACATTTTAGTTCTTAAGATATATAGATTCAGATAAATTCAGATTTATTTTAATGACTTGTGTTTGGTTAAAATTACATAGCAGTACCAAAAAATATTTCTTCAGAAGAGGCACAAATCTATTCAATCTCTTTGCCCTATATTCTAAAATGGGAAACACTCAAATGTTTTGGGTTACAAGACTGTTTGTCACTCTGTCTCTTATTGGCTGCATAATTGAATTTCCTGATCAAACAGGCCTGCAATCACATGCATAACTGCACGTATTAAATTGTTCTTATTATTTCAGGCAACATAACTACTGTATACTGTATGTAATAATAGCTACAGTATAATCGTTCTAAAAATTATGATGGAAGCCAGAATACTAATCAATCGGACAAATATTTAGTTACTTAACATTCTGGTACTCCAAATGGGTGTCTCAAATAGGTATCTCAAATGTAGCAGCTTTGAAAACTATGTATATCATGTCTTTGTGGAAATGTACGTAAAATATGTTTAAGTGTTGCATCTCTTTGAGCAGTGCACATTATAGCAAGTTACACAAAATGATTTAACATTGTAAATGAGTGTTTTTTAAGTACAGATGTGCTTTTATCAGTGACTAGTGCCAATTATATCCTTACACCCTTTTAAAAAAAAAAGGATTATATTGTGCAACAGGGAATATTTGACATTTAAGTTTTGATTTTGCACCAAAATAAACAAAGCCAGGTGTCTGAACATGAAGGTGAATGTAATCCGCATGGCAACTAAAGACTGAAGTTATGAAGCAAATCATAGAAAGCATGAAAAACATGTTTTGTGTCCAAAATACAATCTCACACTATGAAATCATGCTGGCATTACATTTGTTTGTTATTTAGTTTATGAGCTCTTAAAAGTCTCATGATTGGACTATGATATGAGAAATTATATTTGAGTGAGTATATATCTATCTTACAATGTGCCTGAGTGCTCTCTGCTGAGCCTGTTGGGTGGAGTCGAGTGATTAAATAGCTCAGGACTTGTCTGCCTTTGCCAGCTCTTAAACAAACAGCCGAGTCACTAAGTCAGATTCACAGCCAAGTGCAAGCCCATGAATCTGGAAGTGACAGGGTGCTTTTCTGATTGCCTCAGACACAGCTCCGGGGTCCTTTACTTACTACACATGGAATCATAAAACAGCCCCGACACATGTTTTTGTAATTATAGTCTTGTCTGGTTGGCGGGAACGACACTGAGATGTGTAATCATGCAGCATAAAACCAGATCAGGATAAGTGTTTATTAAAGTGATGCTGATAAAAAACATCATTGAATTAAGAGCGACTTTTTTAGTGTAGTGATAATCATTCATACTTTTACATACAATTACAAAGTATTTTATACAACTTGACAAACAAGGATTTCTGGGAAATCATTATTTTCATTGTTCCACAACACTTTACTGTAAACTTTTATTCTTTAAGCTAAATCTCAACAATCTGACTACATTTCCAAAACTGCTTTCACATTTCTATAAGCCTCCTGTCACTTCCATAACGAATGGAAAGCTATTATAATGTTATATATAGTAAAAGATTTATGTTTTGGCAACAGAAGCTTAGGAACTGGTCTAGTACCTCTGGAGATCCATGTGCAAACCATTCCCTTCAATGCATACATATGTCTGTGTTGGACTTCATTATGGCTATAAATGTGTGTCTGCATATATCTGCTGTGTGTGTGTGTGTGTGTGTGTGTGTGTGTGTGTGTCTGTGCTTCAGTATCTATGTCTCTCACTGTCTTGAAGCCAAATTCCATCTGATAGCCTTACTTTCGCTTAAAGAGGAAGCCATGCACTTTGAGTTCAGCTAGTGGGAGAGAAGGGAGTTATATGTTGTTTAAGTATTCTCTTCAGTACTAATACATGGCTTTATTGACTACTGGTTGCAAACATGGAGTGTCGAAAAGTCCTTCAGTCTCCTATGGTTGGTGAGTAGATTTTGCTGCAGCTCAAATCTAGGTTCCCACTGCTATAATAACATTTCTGGATTATTTTTAACAAATAAAATATTCTACACAGAAACAGTCATGCAATACGTCAATTTTTTAGGAATATGCTGCCATATATCTGATAATATGTGTGTGCATTTTGTTCTATTAGTCGGTGGTTTCCAGTCCAGTTTAAATTGAAACCAGACAGAATGGAAAATGATAAGAAAAATTAAAGTTGCACATCAAATTTGTTGCCAATTTCCAACAACATATTCTTCTATGTGTGCATCATATAGCATAACATGCATGAGAAGGGATAAATGGACTTTCACATAAAGGAAAACTGAGACAGCCAAGGAATACAACTCACTAATTCATTACTGTGTACACCTACAGACCACGCTGCTGTCAAAGTGTCTCTTTCTAGGTCATACCTTTATTATAGGGACAGTGGAGAGATAACAGTTATTAAAGGGAGAGGGTTTCAGGGTGTGACATGCAATTAAGGTCCATAGGTGGATTCAAACTGCAGACTTAGGCAGTTATATGACGTGTTTCAAACAGTAGGCAAACTTGGCATGCCATGGTGTCAAACTGTCTGACACAAGCTTTTAAAATCCATAGAAAATCATTTGTTTTTAATACTAAGAAACTATCTTGTGTGCATATAAATGACAGTTTATCTTTCCCTAACAGTGGAGCAGGAACAGATCCAGAAAAGGACTTTCACCAACTGGATAAATGCTCAACTCTCGAAGGTATGTTGGAAAATCACAACTGTGTGCAGTGCTTATAGAATAATGAATGAACATAAACTTTTAATACATTTGGAGATGGAAACAGGAAACTGCAGCCACCTTATTTCTATGACAAATCACATATGGCTATACATTTGTAAAGATAAAACAGCTGCTGGAGCAATTGTAACACTGAATACAAAATGTACATCTTTTGTGCTTCTTAAACACTTGGAGAATATAGTGGAGAGGCAGAAAAGGGACTGATGTTTCACAGCATTGACTCACATGTAACTGTCTTTTGCTGGTATTCCATGGCCTTCCTGTAATTCTAAATGCACTGCCTGCTGGTGTTTTACTTTCATGCATGAGCTTTATGAGAAATTTGAAGGTATTTAGTGCCGAACATAATCTACACTCCACCTTCTAATGCAAGAGACTGCTCAAGCAAAACCTGATCAGAACTGCTGATTAAAGGTTTGGTCAAATATAAGCACTCTCTCTAGTAATATTTGGACTAGAATTAATGCTTAGATATAAAACATTTAGTAGTAAAAAGTGACATGACATCATACCGTGGTAGGGCTGTAAATGATATTAGGCAGCCGTAGAGTGACCTGCTGACTCACAGTAAAGTGCATTGAAGCAGCTCACCCTGGATCCCGCTGGAAAGAGACCTTGAGCTGCTTGTGACACGTGCACAGAATATAAATAGTGCTTCAGTGGAGCAGAACAGCACGTAATCTGAACCCGACCTGCTCTTCATAACCGCATGTCCATATAACCCTCCAAAATCACTTGTTAATAAGTTGACATGTGTTACAACAATCTGAGTTCGCTGACAATCCCCCAGCACGAGATACTGTAATTCCCCTATGTCTGGAGGACAACACTTACCCGTGTGACACAAAGACTTCTAGATGAATCTATTACATATTCATAGCAGCAAGCAGGGTTGTAGGTTCGGTTTCAACTTTGGTGGGAACATTTTTTTGTAGGACAGCCAAAATAATACTGTATGTGTACTTTCTGTGTACTCTACTTCTCTATCAATCTCTTTTATAGGCGCATGTCTGCACACACACACATACACACATAAAGAGAATGACTCTGCAAAATATTTATTTAGCTGAATATGCATTTGCTTACGTGCCTGAAATAAAACTTGTATCATGATTTTTTCATATTTTTATTTATTGATAGACTACTGAACAATAAATATGATACCGAAATTACTGTTTAAAATCTACATATCATAGTCTGTCACAGTAAATTTGTAGAAGCCTGTAGGTAATGTGCTGCTGTATAACTCGCTGCTGTGAGGTTTTCAAACCTCACCTAAGATTCTGTCCTTCTTGTAGATTTTGGGCGACATAACTCAAGAATTTCATGACAGAGCTGTAGTGATGCTCAAATCTGTCTTTAAATCATCTCTAAAACTTCTATTTATATTAGTTTTCATTTAACTCCTGAACTTATTGCTAGATCTTTCACTATGACGTTAGAGCTCACCTGAGAGGCCGTAACTCACCTTTGTGTCTGTGCTGCTCAGGCTGCCGCTGACATGTTTTTATTATGAAATGATGCCTGACAGTCGTAAACAGATCAGTCGGTTAAGCTGTGGCTAATTTAGCTTATACATAATGTTCATGACTTAATGACACACTTAACTCTACCCTTAAACCACTCACGGAAAAGGGGAGAGATGGCATTCAATATTTCTCTATTGCCACTGCTAGTCAAGAATGGTACAACTTGAAGTTGAGGGAAGTTGCCAGATCATCAGTAATATCACTTACTTTGCATAAAACACACAAATCTGGTGATCCTGCAGAGATCTTACCATTAACATTAAATGGAGTTAAAGCGGCTAGATTGTTTGATCAGAATTTTTACAATATGACCCACAATATAGTTCACATTTCCAGTAAACTATGTTGTTTCCTGTCACACAGATTGTTTTTCCTCTTTGGTTTACAGAAGGACAAGTGTGAAAGAAATGATCAGCATTTTATCACTTTATCAAATGACACAAAGAAACCCTGAACAACTTCCTGTTTTGTGTAAAATGCAGCAAATTTTCCTCCAAATATGACAATGTGACCCAGGGTTATTTATTACTCTAATTTGGTATATATTTAGTATTTTTTAATAATGTCTCAAAACTGATCTCGATGTTTGTTACCACATGCAGCACATTCCACAATATGTCTAGACTCAAATCAATTACCTTGTTTATCATTACAGAGAACGCCTCCCTCATTTGTGTCAGACCTGTTTTCTGACCTCAAAGATGGGTCGCCACTGCTTGACCTGCTGGAGGTGATGAGCGGACAAAATATGGTGAGTTACTTAACAACTAGACAAATACTGGTTGAAGCAAAGAGCCAAAACAAAACATGCTAAATTTGCAGATATGTTAGCTTAAGGATTACCATGTTGTTATCACAGCACTGTAAATTGTTCTACAGAAAAGACAAAGAGGCCGTGGGGTTTTTCAGCAACGGGCCAACATTGAAACAGCACTGAACTTCCTCAAGAAAAAATCTGTAAGTTTCCACACACACCGAAAAAAACCCCCAAAAACATGGCATCTGAATCTGTTGCATGTGTTATTATTAACCTTTGTTGCGGTTGGTTGGTGCAGATCAAACTGGTGAACATAAACATCCCAGATATCATAGACGGACGGCCCTCCATCATTCTCGGCCTTGTGTGGACCATCATTCTCCACTGTCATGTGAGTGCATGTGGTAATAGTAGAATATGAATAACGGCCCAGATTAAACAACCACTTCTGCTTCTGCTGTATGAAGAAGTTTGATGTCTAGATTTCTGTGTAGTAGATTTCAACATATTAGTATATGATATTAAAAGGGTATTTATTATGAGATTGACCACTTTGAATCTGGAGACTTTTAACGTGCACTGATTCTAAATTTTGATCAGATTTCAAACATTTATGAGCAAATTTGATGATACCAATAATTTGATCAATTATATTTCAAATTCTCTATCTCTGTTTTAGATTGAGGAGCTGGCCAGCACTCTCTCTTTCAGCTCCCGTCACTCGTCCCTCGACTCTCTGGTCAGTGTGGACTCCTGGTCCGGCAGCCCAATCCCAGCTAGTCCAGTTCCTGCAGGTCGGACATCGCCCCTCCACAGACGCTTCCGAATGTCCGCCAGAAGAGCCCTGCTCATGTGGGTGAGGGACCAATGCCAAAAGTGAGTTTTTAAGCAAAATGATTCATGTGTTAAACAAAGGTGCAACATGTTTGTTTGATATTTTTTTGAAAGAGTAGAAGGCCATTGTAGTAACGAGCTTATGTTTAAAATGGTGTCTCAGTAGGAATGACTTGCAGCCTTAGACCTTTCTTTGTGAAGCTTGCATGCTGCCCATCTGTTTGCTTGGCTTTCCTCTTAGTGCTCCCTTTTCATCTCAAAAAATACCAAACAGGTGGATGAGATGAATGCTAGTATCAAAGCACTTGCTGATATGTTTTCTCTGTCTTGGACTAGTTGCCTGTTTCGAATTCAGTCATGGATATTCTCCAGCCGTTTGTTAAATCAAGCAAAGCTAACGTGACTGAAATTTGCTGAACTGTTTGTCTCGCCTTGTAATAATTATTCTTTTTTCTTTGTTCTTTCTTACTTCGTCTGTTTTTGTCTCTAGGGTCGGTTGCTCTATCAGCATGAAAGACTTCAAGTCGAGTTGGAGGAGTGGAGAAGCCTTCTTGGCCATCTTGTGCTCTCTCAGACCACAGCTGTTGGATCTCTCTCTGGTCCGGTCCAGAAGCAACCAGGAGAACCTGGAGGAAGCGTTTCACTTGGCTGAGAGGGAACTCCACATCGCCCGCCTGCTGGAGCCTCAAGGTGAGGCAGACAAAATCACTCATAAGTTTCGAAATTATAACAGCTATTTTTATTTGAAATGCTGCTCTTAATATAAAACATTCTTGAGAAACAAACTAATTCTGGTTTTATTTAATGTCCGTTAAGGCACCAACATAAAATGGAAGTGAGTTTCTGCCACTCTGAACAACGATAAAGTCTTTCTCTGTATTTTCTCTCACTTAAGATGTTGATGTTGAAGACCCAGATGAGAAGTCCATCATGACTTACGTGGCCCAGTTTCTACAGTACTCCAATGACATGCCAGCACCTGATGACGATATGCAGGTTAACCATTCATTTAAATTACTGTGCCACATTGACTTCACACTTACTAAATACACAAGACTTATTTTCCAGAGCATTGCATATTTAATGTGATGTTTCACAATAAGAATCCAGTGAATACATGAAAAATCAAAATGCAGAGTTACAGAGTGATAGAATCGCTGTTTCAGTTGGATGTTCAATACTCTTTCGCCCCCTGCTGCCTCTCTTCCCAGCTACTTTTATATCTGCAAACTGATGGGTGTTAATCATCTTCCCTGTCCTCTTCTTCCAACTCTTTCTTTCATGCTTTCTTCTGTCTGGTGGTGTAGCTGTTTCCTCTGGCTCAGCCCCCTTGTTTCTCACCTGTGAACTTGCCTACTCACTTTACTCCAGCAATTGCTGTCTCGCCATTACGCCAGGTACTGTAAATATACACAGAGCAAAGACTTCCTTCTTCAGTTCATGTTTGTCACTCTATATGTCTTTCTGTCATGCAGCAATTTGCATGAATGGGGCACATTTACATTGCCAGACAATGTTCATTGGATGCATGTTTGTGCCTACAAGAATAACATTTTCTGATATGAAGTTTTGAACCATTTGGATTTCTTCTGATGCATCCAAGGTTCAAAAATCATTCTACTCAAAGAGCTGAATAACAGTCTAAGTGTATTTGTTATCTGTTTCAATCATGAAAATGTAGACATCTCCCAGCCAGCGTGCACGAGAGGTGACCTGCTGGTTGCAGCAAGCCTACGAGGAACTGTCAGAGGCGTGGACAGCCGCAGAGAAATCAAGCTATGCAGAAAAATATCAGGTAAGGTAAAGCACAAATAGTGAAAGAAGAAAACATTCACTGATGTGCATTATTTAGTTATTTAGTATTGTGGTGGAGCGGTTCAGGGCTGTCACTGTGTTTGATTCGCAGGTCTTTCAAAGCCTTGCCAGCAACTTCACTGAGCAAAAGAGACCAGTGATGACCCTCTTCTCTGCTATAAGACGATGCCCCGACCTGAGTCAAGAGCAGCATGCTCTCAGGACATCGTTGGATCATCTGGAGGGGGAGGTGAGGAAATAAGGAGCAGGGTTGCACTCTGCCCCTCAGATGAGCAAAAAGTCATACTTGTCTTGCTCTCATATTACATGTTTTGGTTTAGATGTTATGAAAGTTACCACCACCAGTTTTAAACCATGTTGCACATGTGTGTGTGTCTGTCATCCTCCAGCTGCAGAGATGTAAAACAGACCTGGATCGGAGTCTTCCTCCTCCTATGGACTCTGTGGCTTTGTGGCTGCAGCGTGCGGAGGCAGCGCTAACAGAAGAGGGGGAAACAGTGAAAGACCACGCAGATGCTGCCAAAGAAGCAAGAGCTCAACAAGACACTCTAAAGGTTTGAATAATAAACGATTTCCAACTGTTTTAGTCATTTATTTGGAATATAGAGAGAGGGAGCAAGAGAGTAATCAGTATGCAATCGATGGCTTGAAAAGTGATGTCATACAGATAACGATTATTTGCTCAAAAAATGAGCTTCAAATTGAAGATATTTTTAAACATTTGATCTTCCTTGTTCTCAAACACCCTAAACAAACACATTTTTAGTGTTCTGAAAGCCTGAAATAACAACAATATTTATACTATATGCACTGAATGGGGAAGATGTGAGCACTGTGTATATGAACATGCAGCATAACAACGTTGTGTTTATGTCCCTATTTGTTGGTATTCTTAAGACTTTAATTAAGGAGATAAGCCATCACTCCAGTATCCTCGACACTTTCAACAACATGGATGACTCCGGGAACATTATAGTGCCCCTTGAAAAGTTTGATGAGATAAAAAGACGGTACGTGATGTAACTGTTCAGCTTCTTTATTCACTGTATTTTTTGAATTTATTTTTCCCTTATGGATATTTAAAGTGGTATTAAAATGATCTACAGTTGTGTGCCAATAAAAATAATTGAATAATGTGTTTCCTTTTTTTATTTGGGAAAAAAAAGATTAACCAATGTCCGAGTCACAGCCAAATATCAAGGGATCAAGTTGGAATTCAAGGAATCCCGTCACACCATGCTGGACCTCATGGGCCGCGTCAGTGCTAAGGTTCAGTACTGGAAGGCTCCGTACAAATCCCAAGAGACAGTTCTTCAGCTTCTGCAGGACTGGCATGTGAGTTCATATGAAAGAGGAGGATGTGAAACCGTGTTACACAAGTTTCAAAAGCAAAGTGATGTGAGCAGCAATAATGTGAGCTGCTGAACAGCAAATGGCACAGTTAATGTGATTTAGTCATTTTAATAAACAGAGCATATGCACTGTTTCAGCTCATCAGACTGAACTAGGATCTGATATTATTAAACTAATGTATAGATCCAAAAAACTTATCCTCTTGATTTCAGTTGGTCTTGTCAAAATGTTTTTTAACTCTAGTGATTAATCTAATAAATTATGTCCTTTGAATAACCAGCAACAACAATGATTTTTCTTGGTTGTCTAGGAAACAGTGGAGCGCCAAGGTCTGCTTATGATTCTGACGGATGCTCTCCAAAACCTGAAGGAGAAGGCTAATGTTTATACCAGCAAAGCAGCACTAGGTATGGACTAAATGAATGTCTGTGATATAATAAGAAAAGATAATGATTTTTTTTACATCACAAGACATTACTTAAACTCCTCACTCTCTCCTCCCCACATGTCCAGATTCCCAGTTTGTTACTCGACAGGTGAAGGAAGCAGAAAGTGAAGCTGCGCTGGTCACACAGGCTGTGGCGACTGTGAAGACGACGATGGAGAGAGTGGCGTCTGCTTGGGAGACCTACGACAAGTGCCTTATCTCTCTACACACATGGCTGAAACAGAAAGCACAGTCAGAAACCCAGTCTGCTGCTGAAGGGATGCAGGTGAGCTTTATGGCTCTCGTTATCTAGTCTTGTGTAGGTTTAAAAGGGAGCAGGAAGTAAATATGCTTCTTTTACGGCAGGATATGAGTGAGTGGACTTCGTGTCAGGCTCAGGTGAACGAGGTGGGGAACTTGCTCATCGAAGTGACAGAAGCTTCAACCAGCCTCCTTCTGGCCGAGCAACTCAGCAAGCTCAACAAGCAGTGGGCTGATTGCATGAAGAAGACAATGTTTGTAAGTACGCATGTTCTTATTGCACATTTTACATGAAGGAAGAGGAACTGGTCATAATCTTCACAGAATTAAACTAAAATGTTTTTAGATGAGAGTCTTTTTTAATTTAATTTCAAATTTGGTAGCATAAAAGCTTAAACTCGCATGTGGTAACAAAACATACAGATATCCATTGAGGGTTGTGACTCATAAAGCATGTCTTTCCTAGGAAGTGTCATCGGAGCTTGTTGTTGGTCCCCTGTGTTTTCAAATGGTGCGTGCACTGTACCATGAGGCCAGCTGGCTACTGAGACAACCGCTGGAGGTGGCATCAGTCAAACTGAAGGCTAAAAGGCAGAAACTACAGGTTGGTAAAGTTGGCAAGATGAATGCATGGATGGGAAATCAGCTGCAAAACAAAGATGAGATTGTCTTTTCTATGCCTGAACTACTCTCTCTCTATGGTGCTTCTTCATTTTTCTCTCTGTCAGCTACTCAGTAAAAAGTTAGTGGAGGCTGACATGTCATCCCTCGGTCCATCCCCGGACAAAGACAGGCTTAAAACTCTCCAAGAGGTATTCTTTTTATAAAACTCACTCACCTACTGTAATGCAGTTCAAGTGCATTATCCTCTCTCTGTGGTGCCAGTTTTATGTGTTATATAATATATATAATATAATATAATACAAACTAAGACAAAAGTTCAGTGCTAATTGCTTGTATGTGTATGGCAGATGCTGGTGGAAGCAGAGAGGACCTGCGGGGAGCTGCAGCAGGCCGCATCCGGGCTAGAGGGCCGTCTGGCAGAGCTGGACCACTGGAGCTCAGAGGCCCTGGACTGTTACCAACTTCTAAAGGAGAAAGAGCAGAGAGGACGCACTGCACTGCAATCTACAGCTGAAGTCAGTAAAATGAAACAGTTTGCATCCTCTAATTTGGCATTTATTTGTTGTCTTGGATCAGTCAATCCAAAGGAGTCTGATTTATAGTAATAATCTTTATGATTCTTGTTTTATTTGCACCCTATTTTGCCTCCAGACAGGTGTTTGTTGTTGTGGGGTTTCTGCACTGTGGTTTCTAGAGAATACTTGTAATCAAATTGTGTGGGCCCTGTAGTAGTGTGACAGCATTTTTTATGAATTCTCACTTGATATGCCAAAAGTTGGGATCATGTGTCATTGGATCCCTCATGGATAGCGGATAGCTTGCATGCATGATGAAATATAACCAATATAACCAAATCTGGGTTGGCCGTCTCAAATGTAATGACTTTATGGTGAAAATAAAAGATGAATGTGTCCTATAAAGTCTTTAACAACTATGCTTATGTTCGGTTTTGGTCCTTCTTTTGTTAGGGTTTGATTTCTCGAAGTCTGCAGCTGGAGAACCAGGTTGTGACTGAAGGACAGAATCTGAAGGATCTTGTGGCACGAGTCAAGAAAACGTCTTCTCTGCAGTACCTCAGTACCACAGTCATGCAGGACAGGATCTTAGTGACAGTCTCCCAGTGCCAGGTGACTTGAATTAATGTATGGTAACTTTTTCAGTTCTTCAATAACTCAACCAACTTATCAGATCTTGTTTATTTTTGCCTTTATAGGAGATTCTTGGAATGTTTACTTCCCTTGGCTTTAGGAGACATGTTGGTGAAGCTCCTGAACAAACAGCCCATCAGAAAAAACAAGCAGAGGCAGGATTATTAGTTGTGGCCAGAACCAAACATGTAGACCAGATTGGGAACATTAAACTTCAAACCCAGGACCCAAGACAACTTTCTTCTCAGATTCCCTCTCAGATACCTCAACAGAGGACAAGAGGACTCCAGGGTCCAGGGCCTAAAAGTTACACCCATTCCCAGAACACAGGTGGCGAAACGATAATCGTCATACCCCATGTCCAAATCCAAATGCTGCCTCAGTCTGTAAAGAAAGTTGAATCTGAGGCCATGATCCAGCCACTGCCATTTCCCCAATTCCACACTCAAGCTTTAAGTCAGAGTCAAAATGAACAACAAGCTCCTGTTGGACCAAGGTCTCCAAAAAGTCCACTGCTATCTAAACCCACACCAAGTTCACCCACAGAAGAAAAGACAGTGTCTTCCCCTTCACAAACCCACAAATTCCAGCCTAAATTCAGAACAAGAGATCAACCAAACACTCCACAGAGTTCTAAAACATCTCCGCAGCAACTAGTTATGGTCCGCAGTGAAGTTCATTCAAAGGCCCAGTCAATGGCGAGGAGCAGGCTGGAGAAGGCCAGGTTTCGTTTGCAGGGGCGCATCCAGCAAGCCATCAAGTTATTTGGCGGCAAAGAGATTTCAGAGGCCCAAGCCAAGAAGAAACAGGTACAGTTTTAACATTGAGGGATAATGAATAAGACAGATATTACTGCACAGTATTTAGTTTTACAGGACACTAGTTTGAAATATAGAAAACGGTATCATCTACAAATCACTTTAGTCTTTATTTTTTTGTCTTGAAACAAGTCTCATAACATATACAGATTGTGTCTTTAATTCAATGTTTCTTTTCTTACTCCAAAGTCTGAATTTTTTCCACATTTGCCAAAAAAATCCTTCCTGATAAACTGGCCTTTTTAAATGCTTAAAACGGAAGCTTGGTCTTGTTTAAGACTTTAATCTCAGAATAGACAGCTTATATACTGCTCTGTGGTTTTTGCTTTGCATAGCTTCCAGTTGTATTTGTGCACGTTTGTCCAGCTGTATGTCTTTCTGTGCAGAGAGCTTTAAAGATTCTGCAGCCTGCCTTCCTTGAGGAGTTCCTTGCTGCAGTGGAGGGTTTTGGGGCCTTCTGCTTTGGGCCCCAGCTCCAGGACCTGATACTCCTTTCCGACTCAGTCAGAAAGCAGTGGGAGGTATGACAGGGACTTGACACTGAGTCTATCAAAGATTCACATCTGTCATATAGAATCATACCAAACCAGTCTAAAGGCTGTAACCATATACCAAAGAATTCAAAAACACACTTGGTTTTTATTGTTTTCTCATCAATTATAATTCAATGCTTAATACTGATTGATATGATATTCAGTCAGATTTTATTTTACAGTTTCTTACACACTCTGACTTCTTCTAAATACATTTTATGTGTTTGTAATTTGTAACAATATAACACATACTCACTTAAAGAAAAACTAATACATTTAACAGAATTTAAAAACCTTTTAAACCAAGTTGATTTGGCATAACAAACTTTGTTTCTTTTGTTTGTTTGTTTTTTGTTTTTGTTTTTTTTCGGGGGGGGGAGGGGGGGGGGGGGTTGGGGGTTGGGGTTTGACAAACTTTCCTTAAAAATGTTCCCAAAGTAAGCTTCTGCCTGTTTGTGTCACACCCAGGATGTCTGCAGAAAAATGGCCGCCTTTGTTCCTCTATTATGGTCTAGTATAGGAGAAAAGCGCTCATTTTCTGTTGTGGAATGTGAAATACATACTAACTACGTTGTGCTTGAAGCCACTGACCAGACTGACCATGATTCTTTGCAGCAGCGACAGGTATTTGTGCAATTAATTAAATGTGGCATTAACATCTGATTGTGCTTTGTGGCAAACTGCCTGTGTCTAGAAGAAGTTCAGAAAACCAGAGAGAAAGATATCTGAGTTCATTTTCACAGAAGTTAACATTCCTTCCAGACTGTCACAGAAGGATATCTAACCATCGAGGAGCGCGTTGAATCACTGCAGGAGCTTAGTGAAACACTGACACCAAGAGAATCCTCCTGCCTCGCAACAGACCAACTGAAGGAGGCAGATGAAATGCAGGAAACAAAACCTAGTGGCAAAGAGCTCCTAGATGACAGGTGAGATATAGTAAAGACATCATGAGGTGTAATGTATTTAATATAACATTAATTAAGGAAATAACAGTCATTTGTGTTTATTAGTGAATCTTACTAGCAGCCAGGCAGCTTATAGGCATTTACAGTATAGACATGTATTGACAGTTTGTGGGATTGAGAAGAAATACCCCTAGAAGTCTTCCGAGAAATAAACATGTGCTATTTAAAAAACAAAACTGTAAATATTTGTCAAAAGGAAGCTCATAAAACTGCATGAAGAACGTTATCTGCAAGTGTTGTCAATTAAAGGTGAACTGCTGCATTTAATTGAAGCAGAAGCAGCTCTTTTTTTTTAAACAATTGTCACTCTGTAATCCTTCAAGTCTGTTAATTCTAATGAGATGTTTGTTGGACTGAGTGGTTTTTAACTCACTGGCCTTGACCCCCCTCCATTAAACATTTCTTAACTCAGCAGGCGACGGCAGCTCTGGGGAAACCCCCCGCTGGGAGCGACTGGCGTGCCGGACGGCCTGCAGCTGAGCAACAATCTCCCACAGAAAACAAGCGCGGGAGGCCCACAGCGAGACTTCTCAGCTGTGGGTTATTCTGTGTCAGGGCAGCTTCACCTTGGTGATATCCTCCGACTGCAAGCTCAGGACGTCCCGACAGTGAGCGAGGTGCACCTGACACAACCTAAAGTCCTCTCAGGATCTGGGCGGGAGGCTTCATTTCAAGACAAAGAGCAGCCGCTGAAAGCCTGTGTACTACACATCCCACAGAGCAGTCAGCCAGTCCAAACTCACATCCAGGTATGAAGAAATCACATTGATGTCCCACTTTTCTTGCTTTTCTTAGGTATTTTTGGACTAAGCAGGCAGCTAGAAACAATTTTTATACTTTTTAAAGTTTGAAAAACATTTTTCTTGACTTGTAAATCTAATTCGGAGTAAAGGTATTGTATACTTCTCAGTAGTGTTGGATTAGGGTGATGGAGATCATTGAATCATCTTTTCTAGCTCTCTCTAACTGTAATTTAAAGAAAATTTTATTTGGGCTTGTGAGACACGTGCCATCTTATTTATCAGGAACCATACATTATTCTCTGTTGCAGCCAAATTCATAAGAAACATGACCTGACATGTATAACTTACATCAAAGAAAGGAAAGGAAAACTGCACTCTCAGAACTCTGATGATGTTTTTATTGTGAATTCCAGATATTGATTGATTTCATCACATCTTGTAGAAAAAAGAGAGAATTGGAGTTATGAGCTTGTGGCTTTCGCTTGCTTGTTTGATGTGCACTTGTGAGCCAGAAGCTCATTAGAAAAAGAGTTTTCCTTCAGTTTATATCTATTTTTTACATTAAAATGTTTTCCAGTACAGCAATTAATTTTAATATCAGACAGAGTTTGCCTTGTGTTACTATACGAGCAAACAAAAACATGTAAATATGATGTGACTTCCAATATAAACCAAATCATAGTCGAGTGTGTATGTTGCACGTTAACTACTTTATACAGTGCATTTAAAGTGGCCTTCCTTGAAGTCTTCCCAGTCAGAAACAAACACAGGCTGACACTCACAAGTCACAGCAGCAGCTTTGGCCACTAATCCTCCATAATTGGATATGCGTGCTTCACTCCATCTTTTCTTCGCTGCTCTGTTACCACGTCACTCTTCCATCGCCCAGATGGTTGTCAGGGGCGACACTGTGGAGACCAAGCAGGAGGCAGAGTGGACCGTCATCCCAGAGGAAGCTGCCGCACCACAGGAAGAGCTCTCCTCCGAACAGAAAGTACCTGAAAGGTATAGTTTAGTGTCTCATTTAGGATTTAATTCACATTTCTGCTGTTTTAAAATCACAGTAGGACATAATCCAATATTGGAGTCTATTGGATGTGGTTGTCATCTGGAACAGCAGCATCCTTTAAAAGTGACAGTTTTATACTTAAAAAAAAAAAAACAACTAACAATTTAGTGTGAATTTATTGCATGTTATAGTTTGTCTTAACTGGGGTTTTTAACATAATTACCCCAAAGGCATATCAGTCTGAGTGTATGTGTGTCAATATGACACACATACACTCCAGTACACCTCCATCTACTACAACCTCAATAATACCTCAAATTATCACCATTCTGGCACAATGTATACGCTGTAGAATTAATAGCAGAGCTGTTGTATTGCGCAGTAGATTGCACAGGTGTACCTAATGAAGTGGTAGGCGAGTGAATGCAATTTGTATAGCTTTTTCTTTTTACCTTTATTCCATTATTCAAGTTTAGTATATTTCTCAGCATTGGTGTTGTTATGTTTTTTTCAGTTTATTTTCCATTTCATCATTGTAATATCTGGTGTTGATGATTTTAAAGTGCTATATAAACACATTATTATTATTATTACTATTATTATGTAACATAGAAGCCCTCAGCAGCTGTTATATTATAGTACTGTACATAATTTATTCTGACAAGTAAAGTCAGTTGTTTGTACTTCTGTGTTTTTTTGCAGGATGGTGTCTCTAGAGAACTCTGCAGACCTCATTGAGTCTGCAGATAATCAGATGGCACGGATAACAGAGAAACTGGACCGGATCATCAGAAGCCCTGTGGACATTTCCTCCTTGACTCTGGCTGATCCTCGACTGGTATTAAACTTAAAGGTACATTTCTGCTTTGTTCAAACAATTTATACTTTATTTCTGAGTGAAATGTGTGAACATTGTTATCAATCTCTGTTGCATTACACAGGAAATGGATGGCAAATTGAAGTCTGAAATGAGACAGCTATCCAAACAAAGTGCTGAAGAGGACAGACAAGGGCCGGAAGCCACATCCTCTTTATCTTTCTGCCAGAACCTCCACAGCAGTGTCCATCATGTGGAGCAGCTCAGACAGCAGCTACTGAAAGTTCACTCAGCTGTCTGGTCCCTAGATCGCTTCTTGGACACAACAAGCGAAGTTGAGGCTGAGATCTCAACCCTGCAGGCTAAACAGGATCCCAGCAGGCAGCGAAATGAGGCAGACCGGGAACAGGACAGAGTTTCTTGGCTGCCAGCAATGCAGCAAAGGTTGCAGACTGCTGTGGAACAATCTGATGGTGTTGACAGCTCTTTAAAGGCCGTGGGGATGACTCTGACCATGGACGGTGCAACTGTGACGTGCCGGGATGTGGTGACATCATTGTCCCAGAAAGTTGAAGAAAAACAGAACAAAGAAGATAAAGACAACACACAATTTCCTCAAGGAAAGCAGAAAATGCGCAAGAATGAGGAAGTGAATACAGCAGAAATGTGTCAGACTGATATTAGGGACGATTCACCACTGCAGGGCCGAGCACAGAAGCAGCAGAATCCCACTCCAAGTGTGATGGAAGAGGAGTCAGGATCGGAGGCAAAAAGGAGTAGGCTGGAAGGAGAGAATGACACAAAGACAGAGGAGGATGAAGAGCTCAAGGCTCCAACACAGATACTGGAGGGGGAAGACTTAAAAACCAAAAGCCAGAGGAGAAGAAGAAGAAGAAAACAGGTGAAGACAGAGAAAGAGGAGGACGAGAGTCTGGTCCAGAGGAGATCTGTCTTGTTAGGAGCCCTGAAAGAGATCCAAGGAGCAGCTGAGCAGCTGGGGCTGCAGGAGCCCACCCTGCCTGCTCTGCAGCAGAGGTATCAGTCATTTAAGTCATTTGTAGCGTTTTTTGTAACTTGAGTGGAATATCAATAACAATATGTTCATCATGACAATACGTAATGCGTTAAGTGACATTTAGATATTTTACTATGATAAGGGGAACCTTTTTATTTTACACATCTATAAGATATGATGGGGAAATTTACATTATTGCAGCAGCAAAGTGGATGGTAAAAATGGAAGAGCAATAAATAAAAAAAGAATAAAGAACAATAAATAATCCTTAGACACCATAGTGTACTGGTTGTAAGAAACAACCATACGTAAAAAATTTGAGAAAAAGTAACAAACATGACAAACTAAAAGGGGAAAAAGCTCAATGGTGAGCTGGGAGCAGCTTCAAGAGGCTGACACTCTTGAGGCGCCATCATAGAATGGAACATGACACATTATAACCACATATCCACATAAAGCGACAATTTGACTTTTAAAGAGGATATAAAACAAACATCAGTCAATCATATTAAGCCTATGAATCACAATGTTTCTCTTAAATTCTTCCCTTACAGCTTTAAACTTAAGAAATACATTTTTTGTACAGTAAATCTCTTTTATATAAGAAATATTAAAACCCAAGCAACACAACAACATCAAATTGAGATGTTCCAATTATATTATGCATTCATTCATTATGCTTGCATTATAAAATACCTGATTGGTATTCCAAGGATGCTAAAACAGACAATGGTAACAAATGGTGTTTTGTCAGTAGCCTGTACAGATGACTCTAATGATTGTATTATCCTCTGCAGGACTCGTGCCTTGACAAAACTAGATAGCCAGCTTGCTTGCCACCTCTCTGAGCTGCAGTACTTGTGTGGTGCATCTTCACAATCAGCCGTCCCTGATGACAGCCAAACTAGTGCGGTAGAAGATCTCTGGAAGGAGACGACAAAAGCCGTAACTGACCGGTAAAAAGAGTTTCTAATCCTTCATGATTTACTACAAAGTCACTCTTGTTATGTGTGGTACCTTTCTGAGTTTGGTGCATGTGTGTGTGTATGTGTGTGTGTGTTTTGATGAAATACAGGCTGGATCAGTGTTGTAACCTAACAGAGCTGCTGAAGAGGTTTCAGAGCATTCGCGGTGAGCTGAGGGGAACACTGCAGAGGGCAGAGAGCACCATTAATGAGCAAGCCTCTTACATGGGGAGAGACAACCTGCAGAGACTACACACTCAGGTATAACACACCGTTTGATTAAGATGATTAAGTAAAGGAATGCAGCTGTTGTGGAAGTTGTTGCATTAGTTGTGTTTGTTTGTGTGGATGTATGATATTCCAGGTGCAGGAAACCATAGCCGAGCTGAACGGCCTCGGGGTCAGCATAGAGGAGGTGCGCAGCGTCTGCCGGCAGCTTCACACTCTTCTACGTAAGATCCCAGAATGCATCACCATCCCATTCGAGAGCGAAGCTGATGCTCTGATGGACCGCTGGCTAGATGTGAGTTTAGTCACTCTGAACTCTTTGAACCATTTTTCCTGTATTTCCAAAACTGAATACATTTCTATTTTCTATTTAATTTATATTATTTCCTCTGCATATCATATTGTATATAGATTGTTAATCTTTTTGTACTACTTTTTCAGGAATGTTTATATTATTTCTTTGCAATGTATCACTGCTATCCTTTTTCTGCCACTTCAAAAATAAGTATCAAGGAAGAAATATTTTGTCAAACCTCTCATTGAAATTTTTAGAGTAATATTTTTTCATTTCTTTTCTGGTGTAGCTTGTAGAGAATGCTACTTTCGCCTTTGTTTCATGTTAAATGAAGATATTACAGTTCCAAGATGAGTGCTGTAAGATTAATACTTCATTTTAATTACAATTCTTGCAGATATCAGAGAGAACAGATTCCTACCTTGACAATATACACCTCGGCCTGACTCTGTGGGATGGGGTCCTCAAGCTTGGGGCAGAGGTGGAGAGCTGGACTGCCAATAAACTAGCAGTGTTTACTCAGTCTCCGTCATTTCAGACAGACGAGGACATCAGAGCCTTCAAGGTAAAACTGTCTTCTTATTTATCAATTTGTAGATGTCTCTTGGACATGATTTCTACAGTTGTTTTGAGCAATAATCACTTTTTCTTTCACTGTCTCCAGGATGAGATCTTGACCCGGGAGGAGAGTATGGACTGTTTCCACCGAAGAGCAGCTGAGATACAAACACTGCTTCAAAGTACAGAGCCCCCTCTGGAGCTGCAGGTACAGCATGAAGCTCTGGTTTAGCTTTCTGTTTATGATGTGGATGATTCAGGTGGAAATGCAGCTGCTGGATGGACAGATACAGTAGATATGATAAATGTAGTTTTGGTTTCATTTTCAAGTCTAGTCCAACTTTTCAGGAGTATAACCCTATTGATGATAATACCACTATTTCGCACTTTAAACTGCATTTTTATGTGAGATTTTGACATATTTTCACATGCTTGCCAGTGACACACATCCATGAAGCCACAGTATTTTGTCAGCAGAAATCTCTTTATTGGTTTTATTTTGCCTAGGTGGTGGAGACCCAAATGAGGAAGAGGATGGAGCAGCTGAAGGAGCTTGTTTCCGAAGCTGAGGATGTTTACAGGCAGATGGTGGCCACTAAGGGACAAATCACTGCCAGGATGTCTGAATGCTATAACTCCCTCCAGAGGGTTCAGGACTCTCTCCTCAGCTTCAGCGGCTCGGATGTTGTGAAAATCCTCACAAAACTTAAAGTAAGTGCTAAAATGAGATGGATTTGTACACCTAAATAAGTATATGCTGATCAAGTTAAATCATGAAGTGGAATGGGGAATTCTTTTGATGCATTTTAAGGGGAAGTGAAGCTGGACTCACTCATGATGGCTGTTTTACCTACACTATAAGGGGTCATGTGTGAATTGTTGTTGTGACTTCCCTTTTTCCTGATATATTGGTAGTGGAATCCAAGGTTTAAAATATTACATCTAAATGCAACGTGGGACGGCAAATGAAAGTGAAGATTGCTCACAAGGAACTCTGAGTAATTTTGTACTTTTAAAGCATTTTGAAATTTTGAAGGTTTGAATGACCTCTGTTTACGCTGCTATATTTTAGTGGCAAGAAACTAAGAGTAAGAATATATTTTATAAACATGAAGGACAAAAAGAAGACTGTAAACATTACCATAACATACATCTGTTCCAATTCTTACCCTTAAACTTTCAAACTAAAAAATACTTCAAAACTACATTCTGATTACAACATATACTTGAATTACCTGAAATATGTTGTACATTTAAACATCTACTTAAAGTACACCTAACAACCTTCACCATTTAAACACTTGGTTCCTCCTGGAACTTTTAAAATGGTGTTGGACAGTCTGGGGACTCTTTTAATGTGTGCACCTTTGAGAGGGAAGGTGAGTCATGCCAGAAAAGGTGAGTGACTGAACAAAGACACTACAAACAACCAGTCATTCAAGTATTTTATGTTACCAAAAACTGAAAAATATGTGCTTGTGCTTCTCATACACACAAGGTCAATGCACCTGCAGTCAATGCATGCTGCAAAACAACACACATTTCAATATGAATCTAATAAAATTTATTTAGCAGTTTGTGCATTTATTTCTTATTTTTTTTGTAAACCCCTGATATAGTACAAGTAAACATCAATTTAGTACATGAAAGTCTTTAATTTAATAATTGCATACTGTACTTTAAGCTACTGTGTTTAAATTATAGTATCAAACACTCTGGTAGACAGCAATGCTTACTAGAGACCAATGAGCTGAAAGTAACACACTGACTGCACCAGATTTCACCAGGATTACTTTCTTATTTGCTTTCATAAAAATCCTGAGGCAGTGAAGTTACTGTGTGTGTACTCTAAATGCTAATTCCTTCTTGTAACTTCTTCTCTTCTACAGGATCTATGTTTGTTGCTCCAGACCCAGGATGAGCAGGTGGAAAGCCTGATGGAGGATCTGCATGTTATGGCCTCCATAGCTGGTACAGAAAGCATGCAGAGTCTGTCTGCGGACGGGATTCAGCTGCAGGAGAAAGTCAGACTCGTCCACCAGATCTTCTCTGAGGTGGAAGAACAGACTGAGAGAAACATCCGGGATCTCGACAGGTAACAAATTCTTAGAAGTTTTGAGTGTGTATAATTCCAACAGGTTCATATCTGCTTTGAACTGTTGATTTATGCTTCTTGTCTACCATGCATGCATACAAACATCATATAAGAGCAATAAGAGCAGCAGATGAGGTATTTCTGGAGTCTCTCCTGCATTCATACTGTATGTTTATTGTAGGCTGCAGAAGGAGAGTGAGCATTTGGAAAAATGGTTGATATCCGCTGAAGAAAAAGCAGCAAAGAAGGAAGATCTCAGTCGCCTGCAAGAGGAAGCACTTCAACAAAGGTAGACTGTTTTCAGACATAGATTTTCAGCTTTAGACCTTAAGTATATTCCTAAACTGTTATCAGACAGTGTACAGGTCAATTCATTCTGTAGGTTGCATGGGTTGATATTCTAACTAAATAATAACCAGACTGTAGATGAAAAAGACCGTAGAAAACTAAACTAAGCTAAGGTAGGGAATCAGACAATAGCTGGATCAAGTACACTTGAACAAGCTGTAGTTGATTGATGCTGTCATTTTTAATAATGCTGACTTAAGAGTCAGGAATAGTGAAGGTTGTGCAGCCTGTTTTCCTTTGAGGTGACTGACTCATCATCAACTACATGACTGTTGCTTTATTTTGTATTTATCCCTCTTGTTATTTTCATTAATGGTACAAAAGAGAGAAGAGAGTTTCAAAGGAATTTGATATTTTTTAATTGATTACAGTCCTTTAAACCTGAGTAATCACATTATTGAAGTAAGAATACAGTCTGGTGTACAGTTATAGTTATAGCTCTGAATAAGGTGTAGCACCTGATCACACACCAAGTTGTCTCATGCAGACTCCTTCATCCTTAAATACATCATTTTAAATGTCAGACTTTGCTGATTATGTGGAGTAGATTTGTTTTCATTTTGTTCCTGCAGAAGCTACAATGTAATTAGAGTTTTGCCTTTCTACTTATGTACCAAATCAGAACATTCTCTGTAACCTTTCCAAGACAAAGACAATTCAATTCCCTCATTAATGTGACAATAATCTGTACATGAGCATCAACTGCAGGCTTATTTTTCTTCCCTTCAGCGTGAGAACAAAGGCCATCAGCCAACTTGTGTCATCCTTACAAAGGGGCACACTTCAGCAGTCTGAGCTTGTGGAGGAAAGCACCAAACTGCTGGAACGTTGCCACAACTTCCAAACAAACGCACTGGGTGGCTGCGTGGAGCAGGACAGCTCGCTTGCGAGGGACGTAGAAGTGTTTCAGGCTTTGTCAAAGTTCACTCAGTCCAGGGTTGAAGATCAACCTGTTGACTCTCCGCTCAAAGAAAGCATACAGAGTCCTGTAGAGCAGAGACTTCACTCTGCTCAGGTAAGAAACACTCTACATATTTGGTTTATCATGTTCTGCACAAAATATGACCTCAAATACAATAGAGGGGTTTACTTGGAGTGAATACTCAAAGCAAAGCATGTAGCATCATGTAGCATCTTTAGCACATGTTTTTATTCTGTTTCTGAAGTGGGAATGCTAGCAGTAGTGAGTAATGTCATATAAGGGTGTGGACACACTGATTTGTTTTTTTCTAGATTAGTTTCTGCCTCTTGTTAATAAAGGAATGTCCATTTGTTGTTGTTGAAACCTTTTTGGAATAGGCAGATTTGTCACAATGTTTAGCAAACAGGAAAGTGCTTTTGTAACCATCCATGCTGCTGCATTCTTAAAAGGTTACACACAGACAGAAAAAAGACAGTCAGCAACATACTGTGTCAGTCTGAGCAGTTCCAGATTAGTGTGACTGTAGCGTAAAGTGCAGAATAACTCATCTGTAAAAGTATATTTCAGGCTGTGGAAAGTGCAATGGCAGAAGAAGAAGTCGGAGTTACCGGAAGTAGCCTGAGCCCTAGATTGAGTGATGGAGATGATATAAAAGGGGAAACTACTCAGAAAACAGAGGAGCAGTGCAGGAACCTTCTGCAGACAGTCCAGCCTTATCACAGGTAAGCCGAGTATATAATAACTCAATTAAAATAGTTAAATTTGAAGTTTTATAAAGCCGGATTTTCAACTGAAGTGGTTAAAATCTTAAAATTTCTCCTGATTGTTTAGCGTTCTACAAACAGAGTCAGAGCTAGCATCCTCCTACCAGCTCCAAAATCAGGAGGCCTGCAGCAGATTCCAGGAGCTGCAGCGCCGAACCACTCAGCTCCCGACTTTATTCCCCTGGCCTGGCACCGCTGAGCGTAGACATGCCTGCCTTCTAGCCCGTCAACTGCAGGATGAAACCAAATCCCTGCAATTAATTCTCACCAGCCTGGATAAACAGAAGCTAAACCAGACTGAGAAAACCAGTAACACCATCTGGAAGGAGGCTGAGCTGGAGACCCGCTGCTCCACACTGACGGCAGAGCTGAATGTAAAGATTTCCATGTGAATTTTCATGTACATGGTGATTTAGTGTAATCGCTCTATAAGCTCTCTAACTGTGGCTCGGTTTAACTGAAATGTCCGCAGGGTGTGTGTTCCCGCCTCGAGGAAGGTGTCCGTAATGAGGAACATTTTAACCAGTCGCTGCAGGACTGCCGCCGTAAATTGACATCCCTGCAGGAAAGGATGTCAGCCTGTCAAGCCCGAAAAGATGAAAGCACAGCACAGCTCACTGATGTAGCAGCTCTGGAGGTGAGCTCCATTAGATTAACTGACTGTGTGAATTTATTTTTTATTTCACATTCCTTCTGCATTAAACTCCTCAATAAGGGCATGGAATTTCCTAATATTTAAGCAGCTAATACTGTCTTTATTATGTATTAGAACACACAACATGCTTATCTTTCAATCTCTCTATCCCTGCAGGCTTTGCTACGAGAAGTAACTGACCTAGAAAAAGACCTTTTGCAACTAGTAACACTCAAGGACTCTGTCGCAGCCAGTTCCACGGCCGAGGCCCATGTCAGCCTCTGCCAGGAATTCAGTAGCCTCCAAAAGCACAAGAGGGCGCTAGACAGTAGTATTACAGAACATCTAGCACTGCTTAAAGAGAAGATGAACCAGCGTGTGCAGCAAGTGAAGGAAGAAGCCTCCTGTGTTCAGATAGCACTAAAAAACCTGGCTGAAAACTTGGGAAAGCTTTCTGGGAATCATGAAGAGCTGCCTCACATTGGCCAGCTTAAACAACAGTGGTGTTTAATAAAGGTAATGTTATAAGATCATGTCAAATTCATGCATTACAGTAGACAGCTGACAATTCTATCGATCACAGAGGCATTTCTTTCCTCTCTCAGGACCGTGACACCAGGTTGACAGTGTTGGCTGCGAGAGTTATTGACCTGCAGAGGACTGAACAGTCAGGCATTACACAAGAAATGCTTCCTGCAGATGTGGATGCAGCTGCTAAAGATCTTGACAGGTAAACAGAAAAGGTTGCATTCCTCAGAACGATTAACCATTAACACATCCATGCAGGTTTTTGTATACATTTAATATAAAAGAGACTATATGTTCTTCTTTATCAACCAATCTGTAAAATGTCAGAAAACAATGAAAACACCTGTACTAATTTCCCAGAGTCAAAGGTTGCATCAGGTGTCTTATTTTGACTGAGCAACAATCTAAAACCCAAAGATATTCAGTTTATTATCATTAATAATAGAGAAAAGCATTAAGTCATCACATTTGAGAAGCTATATCTAGCATATTTTGGCATTTTGGCTTAAAAATGTACTAACATTAACATTCAATCATCAAAATAGTTGAATCAACTAACTGTTATGGCTCTACTGTATATAGTGTTTTATAATAAATAAGTCATTGCCACATTAATGTTATATAAATAACAGCTTTGTAACCTAACCTAATATTTCTTTGCATAGACTTTTCTTGATTCACAATGAATCATTAAGGGCGTTTATGGACAAACATCCATCTCAAAATCAAATAGCATTATGCCACAAAGCAGTAGAGAGGTGTTTCAGAGCTTATTTCAGGCTGATAAAGAAGTTATTCCCAATATTTATTCTGTACAATCAATAATAGATAAATACACTGAAACCCATATGAAGTAATGCTCAGTTTGCAACGTAGAGGAAAACGGTTGAGATGACATTTGAAATATCTGAAGTTACGTGATCTTTAATTGCATGTTTATTGTAGCCTCAGGTTAATGTCTCTACAAAAGAAGGAGCAGTGTGCAGAAAACACTGCAAACAGGGTGAAACAGGCCATCAGCCAGCTGCAGCAGTGGAGCCAAACAGTACAAGATGAACCATCATCACCCAACCAGGTATGAACACCCATGTGTCTGCTTGTCTACTAATACTTGATTACATTCATGACATTTAACAAAAATGTATGCTATGAAGCGCGACGATAATCACAGCCAACAAACCCTGAATATTTTTAGGGACTATTTTCAGCAGTGGATTAATACACATTAGGCGCTGTAGTGTAAATTTACAACAGCAGGATGGTGTCGGTGGCGTTCAGCCAAAATAAACTACAATAATTATATTTGTTGTGAGGGAAAAACATGTCACTCACTCTAACACTGTGACTCATTTATATGTAAGTAGTTTTGTACAACAGCAGAAGAATAAACTATATATTGGGGTTTAGCTACACGGACAATAATTGTTAGTGGGATCAATTAATTCTTTGAAATTTGGTCTTAAGTGATATCCAGAAAGAAGTAAAATAAACACTAGGAATTATCTGACTTTGATGCTTTTCGCTTGTGGAACTTTAGTTGGAAGTAATGAGTACTTTCATGCAGTCCATTTAAGCCTTTATGTAAATAGTAAAAGCTCATTAACTGGAGCTTTTTTGGCTTGGACATCTTTCTTTTGCAGAGCTGTTCTTAAATGCAATAGTTCCATCCTCTAGTCTTGAATAATTCTACAAGGGGAATGCTTTCTCTTTTGTATGGTACATTTAGAGCATAATATATCTCAGGGTGGGGGTGGCTTTGTGAAAGGATTGCCCTTTAAGATTTAAACATGTTGGAACTTATTTTTCCACCTGCCTTACCATCTACTCCTGCCAAGAACTGATGCGGCCTAACTGACTCTGCTTTTCTTGTTTTGCCAGTCGTCTTAGTCATGGTGCTTGTTTGATTAAGTACAGTAATTATTCAGATGTGTCTGAATTGATATAACTATTTATTCAAGGTAAAATCCAAACAAAATGCACCTTTTTAAGTTGTAAATCTCAACCTTTTACCAATAAATGATTCAGGTTTACCACTGAGGGATTCATATTCATCAATGAACGTCAAAACCTTTATATGAGTTAAAGGTTTGAGTCTGTATATGTGTCTGTCTCTCAGGCTGCTCTGGATGAAGGTTTGCGGCTCCAACAAGCCCTTCATGAAGTCTTTTCAGAAAGAGATTTTCTTCTAAACTGTCTGGGTATAAAATTCACAAAGGAACAAGAGAAAAGTGCTTCAGATGCTCTCAGTGAAAGCACACATGCGCTTGAAAGCTTATCTAAAAGCTCGGTGAGTCATCAGTCACAAAATTGTCCAATCCAACGCAATAACGATAAAATTATGATTGTGTTGTTGACATTTTTGTTCAATTTCACAGGTCAGTCGGGGTCAAAGAGAAGTGGAATTAGAAGAAACTTTTAAAAGTGGAGGTGATACAATGCACTCAGCTTCGCCTCGTGAAACTGCCTCTTCATCAGGCTTCAGGGAAAGCTCTGATCCGAATGACGACAAAATTAAAATCCAAGGCTTTTCCCTCATTTCGGAAAGACATCATGCTTCCATAAAGCTTACCATGCACACCTCAGGAGGATCAAAGGTGGACGCTAATGGTACAAAACTTGACCGAGCATGTATTTCTATGCAACGAACAGATATTTCCAACACGTGGCCTGCAGGTAGCCTTACCCAAACAGAAGATGCCTTAGCTCCTTCTCAAGTCCCATTTGCCGAAAGCCCAGATACTTTCGAATCAAAACCCCAACAACAATCACAAGAGTTCACGCCAAATCCTCCGAAAACAGACACAGATTTCTTGAGGTCAAAATATATGAGCACCATGAATGTAAGCCATACAGAGAGTTTAATGTCAGAGTCGCCTCTCACTCTCAACAAGAGTTTAGTGACTCTGCAAGAAAACTCTGAGGCATTGCAGAAATCCCCTGATATTGGTAATGAGGTGAAGCTAGAGGGCATCCCAGTACCAATTAATGAAAATCAATCTGGACATGTAGCAGCACAATCAGACACATTTAGAGGAGTTACTGATGCTCAAGAACAAAGGAAACCCTGTAAGGCCATGAGTGTGAGCCCAAAGAGAGTGTTTACGGTGGTGTTGGACGAGCCACAGTACATGCTGCAAAATGTTGGAGCCAGCATGTCAGATTTTAAAAGCCTTTATGTAGATAAACTTAAATCAAGCACATCTGAAGTGGAAGACTCAGTGTCAGAAAAGCCCTCTGCTGTAGTGAGTTCAGAATTGAATGAGTGTAAATCCACGGGTGCCAAATTAAGACGCTTAGAAAACTCAGAAAGCCATGACAAAACGCAAAGCGAAGTGTCGAATTCCTCCGTATCATGTGACTCTGTTGCTGAATTTCATGTCAGTGGTGCAGAAGCAGCAGAAACAACATTTCCGGGTGTCAAACAAGAGGAGATGACAGACGTGTGGCACCCTGAGGAGCGAACAATGAGCTCAGTCTTGCGCACGGCGGAAGGTTCAGCGCTAACAGGAGAGTCTTTGACGGAAAGCCACATACAGCCGGTGGTTGCTGACACCCCACAGAGCACAGGTACAGGACACAAAGAGGGAGAAAAGACTGAGGAAACATGTGACCCTGACCTCACAGAGACCAAATATTTAAAAGTGCCAGAAACATGCGAGTCTAAAGTGCCAAATGTGGAAAGTGAGTCACAGTTGCCTGCACGACTGGAGGCCACGGAGATGGCACAGGAGCAGGTAGGTTTCATATTAGTCTTCTACTTTTTCTTTCTTATTCACCCCTTATTTTCTCCCAAACCCAAACCCTAACCCACCTCTTGGTTATGAAACTGAAAAAAGAGACTCAGCTTGACTCTTTGTGCCTGTAGTGAAGATTTGTTTAGTGATAACAAAATCAGTTGTGAAACCTGTTTGATGATATTAACACCTGGTTGATTAGATAATGGGAACACTAGCCTAGAGCCTGAACTGACTATGCACTGTGATTTAACTTCCCCCACAAGATTAATAATGGCACACATAATCAGTTTTGCAGAAAATAGTTCCCAATGAAACAATATCTGCAATTATGTGGATTATTTGGATCAATTCCTGATATCTAACATTGTAAAAAGATGAAAAATCAAAGTTTGGGCTGCAAAAATGATGGCTGCTGTTTTTAAGATCATTAAAGTAAAAGAATCTTAAAAAAAAGTTGTTTTTTTACGCGTCAAGCTGAACCTGCTGTCTTTGCTTACTTTCACTTATCAAACTTGTCACTCATCTGTCATTTTTGACATTTCTCTGTCCTTTATCTTACCTTCATGTTACAGTGGGTGTGTGGGCAGTAAAGCATTTTTGCAACTGTATTTTTATCCAAAATTCCACCCTGAATTGATCTGTAACTTCAGGTACATTTATTCCTCTCATCATTTGGCATTTACAAGTCATAATTTTGCCAAAGTCCAGCCGTGCAGTTTTGGGGACTCATCTTTTTGTGGAACATTGTTCACTCAGTTTATTTTTTCCATAAGAAAAAAAGTCCTTGATGCGTGTTGCTTGGTTCCTCACAGAAGAAATTAAAAACTGCTAAAAAATAAAGCAACAAATCATATAATGAGCCAAAATAAACAGGAAAAACTAACATAACATGTTTCTATCAGACTTGTTGTTGGCGATATATTCTAGATTCCTTTGACAGCACACGCCGTAGTCCTCAAAAATACTTGATGTTTTTTGGGGAATTTCTCTCTAAGACAGCCTGTCATTATTCTTAGTAATAACAGCGTCCCTTCTCTCTACAGCTGGCATTAGTTTCTAATGATTACTGCGAGTGTCTTAAAATGTTCCACCAAATACAAGTTTCATTAGAGATTTATTTAAGGGTGCTGCACTGAGCGAGTCAACAAGTTGTTTATAAAAGCAAGCATATATTCTGCTTTTGGTAAAGCTTCCCAATTAGAGGACTGTTCCAATAAAATAAGTGAGAAAATACAATATATCTCAGTTATTTCTTTTTTAATTTTCCAATTATAGGGGAATAAATGCTTGAGATTTAACCAGAGGTATTAAAGCATACAGTAATATATCTCTCAAAGTGTACCATTTATCTAACCTGTGAAAAATACTCTTATGACTCAGGTTTTTATTTTAAAGCTGTATTCAGGAATGCTGCTTTTATCCTGTAGTAGAAAGTACAATCATCTCCCAGTAAGAAATAAAGGTTACCCTTATTTACTGCAACTTAAAGTTGGTCATATGCCCCTGTTTCGGGTTTGACTTGAAACTCAAAAAGTGAGTCAGATTTCTAAAAACTCCCAGAGAAGAGACAAACTTAGTGAGAATGGGCATAAAAACCATCCTTTTTTAATAAAGGTTAATTTTTTTTAATAAAGATTTTAATTGGATGTTTTATTTGCGTTGTATCTTTATTTTCTCCATTTAACTTATAAAAGTATCATAACAAAGTACAGCCAAATTGAATCAATTGTTGTCTTTAAAAACATCTTTTAGGGCAGATATTCACTTCAAGAGCAAACCAGATACTGTAAGCAGATATTTAAAAGTGGATTATCTCTGTTTAATTATGTATATATATAAACATGTAATTTATTAATTCATTTGATTGTTTGTTTAACAGATATAAAGTCTCTGTCCCTGATCAGGCTTTGAAATCAAGCATAAAACAATTAGACACAAAACAGATTTAGGCTAAAAACAACAGTGGTGACGAAACTGTGTGTGACTTTATATGCATGTTTCTACAGTAGCCCAGAATGAACAAACAAAACACCAACTCTACAGATGGCCTTTTAAGTTTTTTGCAGGTTTTTTTTTTGCAAGTTTTGCGGCCACTGTAGGTTAACCTACATGCTTGGAAGGGGAGAGGTATTCAGTTCATTGCAATCTGAAACCTCACAGTTTTAATGCTACTAAATTTTACATACTGGTCTTTAAAGAGTACAAGAGATTGTTCAGCAAGTCAGAAACATGCTGCATATGTTCAAATTCTCTTCCCGCTCGCCTGCACCTTGCTCAAAGACACACCTTGGTCATGCCCAAAATATTTCACAAGGCACCTCCCCTGTTTGCAGTGTAGTACATTGATAGGTCATGTTATGTTTTGATGTTTGCTCCGTCTAACCACGTTATAACAGATCAGTTGTTTCTTTAAAGAGGGTATAGAGGCAGTACTTTGTAGATGAACAGACAGAATCATTTTCCCTCAGGGCAGACTGCTCCCTTCTCAGGCACATTCTTGTTTTAACTGTACTGACTCGCCAGGCTACCGCCAACATAGTAATATTCTCTGCTGTGTATGAGGGGAAGAACAGGAAGCCTTGTTATTATCTGTGGACAAACACAGGGAAGAAGGCTCAAATGTGACGCCACCCTTCTCGTCTGTGTTCATAGCCTCAGATCCAGGAGGACATGGAGGCTGAGAGGACGGCGCAGGAGTTGGCAGCTCATCCAGGAGCAGGAGAGATGACAGCTGAATCACCTGGATCTGAGTCCTACAAACACACATCCACCATGCAGGACATTTTTTCTGAGGTCCAGAGCTTGGTGGAAAGAAGTAACATTATAAATGTGAGTATCAGCTGTTTTACTGCATCAAGAGCTGAACTTGTTGATCTAAAGTGGCTGTGTTACAGTGTAAATTACATTGATATGAGTTTAATTCATTCATTTAATCAACTGTTCTTAGAATGTGTGTACCAAATGTTAAATACTTTTTAAAAAAATAATTTCTTTGATGCTTATGGTCTATTATCCATAAACTGCAAAAATGTCAGTTATCTCAAAGTGTCCAAAAACATGCAAGAAGTCTATTATAAAGGAATGGAACAGTGAACAGATAAGACCAGCAGTATTTTGATCGATGTTTGTGTATTCCCATAATGCCACTGACAGGAATGTCCACAGGAAGGGACTTTTGAGATGCAACAACTTCCTGCAGGGTCATTAGCAGAGTCTTATTACCCGAAGGGTACAGTCTGCTAGACTGACTTGCACTGCCAGAGTGTGAATGCTTTTTATATAAATTGTGATACAGCTTGAGTTTGTAATTATATTTTTTCCTTTTTGTGTAAATGTGCACATACTGTATGTATGAGCCTTATGATATACACTAAAAGCAAAATAAGCTCTAAAATAAGTAATGCAACTTTAAGGTTTGTGTTCATTCCTGTTGTCCACTAAATAAATAAATCATCTGCAGCCTATAATGAGGCTGCTATTTTAGGTTTGACTATAATGTGATGAGCTAGTTGGCTTTTACTGTTTTTGGTTTGTATGTATCCTGCTTTTTACACTATTGTCATTATTATCACTAATAAAGGCTAAGAGTTGTAGGGTGCTGTCTAATTTATACATATTTTTCCCCACCATTTTTATTTTGTTATGTCACAGAGGATACCTCACATTGATTTAAATTGGTACCTGAAGTTCTCTCCTGGTGAAACAGAGATTCGATTGGTACGAACAGTCCAAAAGGTTCTGGCATGTCGGTATCAGCCAGCACAGCTGGATGTCACAGCTATGGCCAAACAGCTGGAGGAGGCACAGGCATGTATTTCTATTTACTTCTTTTTCTTAGTTAAGACCACTGTACTTTGCACCCTCTTCTGTTTCACAAGAGCTTCATTTTGTGTAATATTTTTAATTAAATTAAAGTAAATATTTTTCCTATACAACACATGATCTATTATCAAAAAAGCAGTAATGTAGACAAATGTAAAGTCTTTTGTCCTCTCTGTTGGCTGTAGGATTACAACCGCTCTGTGCTGGAGCAGGTGGCTACAATGAAAAAATCATGTTCTGTCGGGGTTTGTGACCCAGGTTACTTGAAAAGTATTGAAGGACAATGGAGTGCTGCACTGCTAGATGCGTCAGCCACAGTGCAGGTCAAAGCTGCACAGCTTGATCAGGTCAAACAGTATCACAAACAGATAAGCATCACCAGAGCTTTCCTGGATGTTCTGGCTGCTGAGAAAGAAAAAAGGAGCTTGTGAGTAATGTCTTGATTTGAAGCCTATGTTGTAGTAAACAGCATCATTTCTTGAGAGTATTTATTTGTGTACTCATATTCTTTTTTTGCTGGTTTTGATAGAAATGCTTTAGGAAGTAGTGCCCTTCAAGCTGAAAAACTTCACAGTCTGCTGAAAACCATGGAACTGAAGAACGACATGATGGAAGAGCTCCTTCGATTAAGTAGCCAATTGTCGGTCCACTTGAGCAAGGCTGAAAGCTCAGGTGCACTTTTTGCCCAGCTTGGAGATGTCCAGGAAGAATGGAGGCTTTTGAAAGGAAGTATCAAGATAGCTCTGCGGCATGCCTCAAACACTGCCTCTCAATCCTCTCTTCTTATAAAAGAGGCTGAAGATCTTAAAGAAAAGCTTGAAGCTCTTCAGAAATCCAACATTTTCACACAATCTTCTGGGAAAATCCATGACATCAAAGGCATGATGGAATTAGTTTGTCTGACCGCAGACCTAAAACTATATAACCAGCTCTATCTGCACCTACAGTCCAAGTCAGACGCTCTTGTCCATTTCTCTCTGGGTCGGAAAGAGAGGACTGAGATCAAACAAAATCTTCAGGAATTGTGGTCCTTGCTCGATGTAACCAAGAGCAGGCTGGACACTTTAACATGTAGCGCCGGTTGCGTTTCTTCAGCTAGAGTCAACAATCAATTACGGGACTTGTTCATTTGGGCGAAACAGGTAGAAAACCATGTCGCAATTGGAAAAAAGTTGTCTCTTTTCCCTGAGGAGGCTCGTATTCAGATTGTTGAGATGAAAAGGTGTCAAACTGATATTTTGACCAGACGGTCCAAGATGCAGGCAGAAGTTAAAGAAATGAAAGCAATAGCGTCTGACATGGATAACGAGGAATGTGACCAAGTATTGAAGACAGTAGAAGATCTGTATGGAACCATTGCTGACAGCTTCGATCATGTTCTCGACACCATGAAGAAAAATCTACATGAGAGAGGGAAACTGTTTGGCCAGCTTACTAGCATGGATGACTGGCTAGCGGAAACACATGCTAAAAGAGATCTATGCCCTCACTTTGAGAATGTGTCCAAAGCTGACACAAGAAAGCTGGAGAGCGAGCTAAAGATTTACAAGTTAGCCACAGTTGAGATTGAGAGGCAGCTACATCTGGTGGAGGCAATGGCAGAAAGTTGCAAAGACGTAGCAGCAGGGCTGAGCCCAGGAGAGAGCCGCTACCTTGTCAATAGACTGTCAGGCCTTTGGACAGAATTAGATGTATTGATGGCTCATGAGAAAGCAACCAGCTGGGAATTAAAGGAGCTGGTTCATGAGCGGACCGCTTCAGATGAGGAGCTATCTACCATCCAGGACAGTTTAAAGCAAATTTCCACTGATTTAGAGCAGCTTCGGTTCCCTTTAGCAAAGGATACCCTTTCAGCAATCGCAGTGTTGAAGCACATGCTAATGGAGCATCAGTGTCAAGTACAAGACATTCAGCACTGCCAGGCCGCCAAGCGAAACTCTCTGCTGTGCTCCATTGGGGAACTACAAGACAGGTGCAAAGCTCTTAGTATTCATGCCTTTGAGCAAGACAAATATCTTTACCTTAGAGGACAAATGGAGGAATCAAGGGACATTGCCAAAGAGCAAATCCAGTGTGCCAAAGACAAAAAAATCAGAGTGGGTGAGAGGTTCAGAATATGCCAGTCACTCTTAGTTGAACTTCCTTTGGTGAAGACACAGTGTCAAGAAGCGGCAGACCAACTGGAGGCCATAGCTCAGGAGTTGTACACATCAGACCTTAATTCAGAGAGGAAGAGGATCCACCACACTGTGGAAACTTTAGTCTCCTGGGAGAATTCTGTCACAGATATTATCAAAAACCTGGAGACCAAGCTTCTGTTAGGGCTGCGCCTTTCCTCTGAGCTTCCTGCCTTAATGGAACTTTTCCAAAGTACAAGACTGGAGCTCCAGAAAGCCAAACCATTCAATCCAGATGAAAAAGCCATAGATTTTGCCCTACAAACATGTTGGGTTATTTGGAGAAATATGGAGTCTGGGATGCGGGTGTTTGAAGCTTTGGGACGCAAAGAAAAAATTAAAATGAAGAAGTACAAGGAACTGTACTCTCTTAGAGATGCTGCCATGAAAGAGTGCCATTTACACATGGTAAGCTTAAATATTTTAGTTAATACTGCCTACTTTTGAGTTTTTATACTGTTTAATTTAAATTCAGAATTTTCCGATTCACTAAACTGTTCTCGATCATGTATTCAACAGGAGAGTTTATCCCAGGCTCGAGAATCCTTGAAGGATTACCAGTGGGCTGCTCAGGGAGCAATAGGTTTCCTTCATAATGCTGAAGCCACCTTCTTATCAGCTCCTGGAGGATTTTTGGACTGTACTGAGGAGCAAAGACAGACCCAGCAGGCTCTAGAAACTCTTGAAGATGGATTTCAGGCACATATCTGCCACCTTGCGGAACTGGTGCCCCAGCAGCCCTGCCTGTCCCATCCAAAGACTGAGCAGCTCCACACTGATATCCTCAGTCAGTTGTTGGTGGGAAGAGCTGTACTGGAGGCCCAGGCCCAGCTCAGACTGGAGTCCTTGCAGAGGTAATGAATTGCTTTGTCGTCTGTCTGTTGTTGTGATTATTTCTTTGTTTTGCTTGTTTATGATTTTTTTTAAAAAGAAAGAGGCTCTAAAGGACAAATTCTTACAGGTGTGAAATAAGACAACAAAGCCACAGGAGCTGTCATGAAGACATATGGCAACTTCTCTCTGGATTTGGAGCTACGATTTTAGACTGTGCTGCAGAACAAGTGACTTCATATGAAAAATGTGTTGCCCAACATAAAAGAGCAAAGGTAGGTTAAATTAGCATTCATATGCTAATGTCTAGCAAATGTTTCACCACTACATTTGAACCTTGTATGTTATTCATTTTGACAATATACAACTCTTACGTTTTTTGTTTAGAGTCCCACAGTTACCTCTAACTATGAACAGTGCTTTTGAATTTTTGACCTATATATGGTATATAAAAGTACATGATTTATATATTAATTTAAACTTTTTTAAAATCTCTGCATGAAGCTTCTGATGGAGGATCTCCACAACCTTGCTGGAAAGATAGATGAACTGAGAGCCGGATGTCCAATGCAGGGCTGTGGGGTTGGAAAGGACGTCGAGCTTGGCGCCCTCTGGAGTCGCTGGGTCTCGTTACGCCGTGGAGTCGGCCTCCTGATGGCACACACGGAACAGAGAGGAGAGGAATGGAGGGACATCACTACTAGTGTGAGCTTTACTTGTCACAAAAGCTTTAAATGAATTAGACAAATGATCAAAAATAAATTGAAATAACTGTTTTGATATGACATTTTAAATTTTGATTATTGCTACAATCGTATTGAGGATTAATTTCACATTAAATTCTATAATATTTAGATGGAGCAGTGTTGCAGCTTTTTGGCCAGTCTACAGGCTGATGTTCCTGACTCCTCCACTGTGAGCTTCACTCAAGAGAAACCCCAGGAGCTTCTGGCCCAGGCTGAGATGCATCAGGCTGGGATAGAACAAGAGCAGCAGGCCTTAGCCTCCCTGGAGCATCAACTGGAGCACGCTCTGAGCTTGTCCAGTTCCCAAGATCCCATCAGTCCAGGGCCTGTGGGCAAAACGCTGTTGAAGATTCAAGAGAACGTCAGGAGGTGGGAAATGTTTAATAATTCATGTGGACTCATTTATTTCATCAGAGATGCTGAGTTGAACCTGTTTCCCACAGCTTGAAAGAGAGAAACCTGCTGCTGGTGGCTGCGGCTCAGGCGGAGGAGAAGGAGAGACAGCAAGTTCAAGAGGAGATGGAAGAAGTGGAGCAACACGTGGTCGCCATTCTTTCCCAGCTGGAAGCCTGTTCGAGTCCAAGGAAACAAAAGGTCAGGTTCCTTTTTATGCTTTTATAGTAAAAGTTTAGACATTTTGAGAATTTGTACAACAGCAGACAATGACTTTCATGAAAGGAAACAAATATGACATTTTATATGTGAGCAAAAACTAAAGTGTCTTTCAATCTATATTACTTGTACATTTTTTTTGTTATATTATTTATGCTAAGCCTAAAATAACTTTATATTACCTGTTGTTAATGTTAGTTTCTGTTTATAGGTGATCCCAGACCCAGTGAGAAACAATCTGTGTAGACAGACAGTGTTTTTGTCCACATTGACCCCATGGAGCATCACTTATTAGATTTCAGACCTTAAGTGGCCTTTTCATGTGCCAACCAGTCTAAACGGTCTCATCTGTGAATAATTAGCAGTACACTGAAAAGCTTTGCTGCCGTGCTTCAGCTTTAAAGATAGACTGTGTTAAATTTGTGAGGGGTTGTGAACTTACCTCAAACCTATAAGTGAAAAATAAGTTTAACAAATTTGAGGGGAAAAAATAAGTTTTCAATTCCTCTGTGTTTAAATGTTACCTGGTCTTCTCTCATTTTCTCTTTCTATTTCCACACTGACAGGAGCTCAGAGAGGATTTGTCGTCCCAGAAAGCCAAACTAAAGAGTATCATGGACGACATTCAGAGCCGCTATGATGAGATTCCAGCTGATCTTGACAAATGGATACAAGAAGTTCAACTGTCTCTACAGAGAGCTGAGGAGAGGGTAACGGACAACTGAGCTCAGTGATTACGACCTATCTTCACCCCAAAACCTCTCTTATTTCTTTGTCTATGTTTGTGTGTGGTCATTCTGCAGGTCGCAGTGAGGAGCAGCCCGGTTCACAAACTGGCAAGTCGAGTGGTGGAATTGGTTTCTGGCCTGGAGAAAGTGAAAACGCTACTGGAGCAGAGAAGTAAAACAGTCAATGAGGCTAAAAATGTGCTCAAGGTATGAATATATCTTTTAGCTTTTGTTTAGTTTAAAAATTTGTATCAGAGTCTGGGTATCATCACCATATATAAGTGTATATATATATCCTTTTTTTTTTTTTTAATTACCATGGCATAGAGGCTGACAGGAAACAGGGAGAGAGAGAGAGGGGAATTACATATAAAAATGCTCCCTGCACGTCAAAAGTTCAGACTTCAGCCTGCTTTGACCACTTCATTTGCAAAGTTACCCCTACTTACTCCTCTTGATGACATCAGATTGTTTGCACATGCCAATAAATTTGTTTACGTAGCCCCCAGAGCTGCTGTAAGTCAACTAGCCAATCAGAACAGAGTGGCCTCATTGGGAGGGGGACTTTAAAGTGACATGAGCTAAAACGGCCAGTTTCAGACAGAGGCTGAACTGAGGGGCTGCATAAAGAATCAGTATGCATGCAGTTTGAACTGTAAACCATGCTATGACATGCCGATAGAGCCCCAGATTATAAATACAGACCTGGAAAAGTACATAATATGTCTCCTTTAATGTTTGCATACAGCTGCCAGACACTAATTGTAGCCTCTACTAGCAATGATTATTGCAAATGTATGAAGGCATAAGAATAAACGTAACCAACCAGAAACTACGGAGTAAAAAGCTTGCAAGAAAGACTGACTTTCAAATAAATGAAACATAGATTATTTGTGTCTAAATGATCACTTTACAATAAAAAAGAGTAACCATGTGTGCTTTCTTCTGACAACTGGATTGAATCAAACCGCTACTGTGTCCTAAAAGCTTATGACAATTCAGGATTACATTGTCGCCTCAGAGCTTTACATATATTGTACTGTTGATCCTCTGTTCTGCAGCGTGTGTGGGATGAGCTGGATGCATGGCACAGCCGCTTGATGCTCCTGGAGAGCGAGATGCAGGATCTTGCGGAGGAGCAGCCAGATCAAGCCCACCTCCTCATGGACCAACTCACACAGCCTCTGCAGCTCTACCAAAACGCAGCGCAGATGGCCGAGCAACGCACTGCCTTCCTCAGCAAGGTCAGGCATGCTATGATACATTTTTAAAGCCCACAGTACTGAACTGAATGCATGGTGAAGAGAGGTTTGTTAAAGCAACTTCCACTGTGGAAATACTCATATTTTTATTACTTTTTCCTGTGTCTCAGATCCCTGCCTGTCTCCAGGAGTTTGAAGATATTCTGTACAGTGCCACCTGCTGGATGGATGAAGCCCAGTCATGGCTTAACGCTCCCTGCTCATTCACTACAGCCAGAAGCCTCCAGAATCATGCAAAAGCCCTGCAGGTCAGAGACACCACATATTTAACAAAAAAAACACATCAAATCACATCCTAATGAGACACTCTTTAGTCTTATCTTCCTGGATCCATAAAACACGAGCACACAAAAATGAAATGAAGTAACTCTTAAGAGGTAGAAAATACAAACTTACTATAAAAACAAACATTTCAAGATAGAAACAAAAAGAAAATGAAAAATAACTAAAAAGGTAACAAAACAACAAAAATTAAAAGTAACACTTATGTAGGATTAATTGACATATGCTTCCTGTTTAACTACAATATTCGCAAGGTTTTTCACAGGTTTCATGTTAAAGGTTATTTCTAATTCTAAATCCTGAATTGCAGCTGGTCCTGGATGACTCTGAGAGGATAAGAGACACCCTGCAGGGCTTTAGATCAGTGCTGGCTGAGATCTCTGCAGTGTGTGACATCAGCATCCAGGAGGACAGGCTGGACCAGAATGACCAACAAGTTTGCACAATGCAACGCAGCGTCCTGGAGCCGCTGAAGCAGCTGTTGCAGGCTGTTGGGGTGAGATTTTTTAAAAGAGGGCTTCCTCAGATGTACTGCAGACTTTCAGGTTGTTAGTTACCCCAAATACTGGCATCAGGAAACTGCTGGAATGCTTTTATTTGCCAATTTTTGGTTTGCAGAGAATATTTTCCTTCTTTTACCAGATTTTAACACTTGGCTGAATGTCTCGGATCTTTCTGTGTGGCTGGGGTTTAATCAGATTTACACAACACACATACAGTAAATGAACGCTGGAAAGTGGCAGAAAAGATGTCCAGCAATTAACCAGAGAAATTGTTGATTTATGGCCCATATCCTCCACAGCATGGCCAAATTAAGCCCCAGTCACATGTATTTTGATATAATGTAAAATCAAGAGATATGCAATCAATAGAACCATAAAATGATATTCCTGTTACATGCTTGTTCATTGTACAAATACAAATCAAGCCTTTGAAAAAGTAGCTCAACATGTCTTTTCTAGATGGTGGAGGCCATGGAAACTGAGCTTAAGGAGATGGAGAAGAATATCCCCAAGATCCAAGCAATTTTATCCTCAATGGACAACTCCAGCATCACTGTGACAGAGCATCTCCACAACCTGCAGGTGAAGCATTATGATAATTATTTATCAGTTACATGCAAACACTTTTACTTGAAAGCAAAAGAGAACATGCAAGCTGTGGTACGATAGTAAAAAATAAGAGCTTTGCACAGAGGAAAAATTAGAATTCAACAATAAATAGAAACAGTACAACAGAGTGTGACCAATCACATCTGTATTTTAACTGGCAAGAATAAGGATTGAAAGGACCGCGTCTTACTGAAGCATCCAATTTACCATTTTTAGGTAATACATTGAAATTTTCAAGGGTGCATAGGAACATCCATTAATTGTTTTCCTTGTTTGGCTGATTTATTGAAGCCAGTATTCAGGTGTTCCTCAGATTTAATACTATCTTTCTCTACATTCACTAAAATGTGTGTCAGGTTGAAGCACCTGTAGTGATTAGCATTCTAGAGTAGCATTCTCAGGTAAAAGGGTATCAATATGCTCAACTAATATAAATCCACCAAGCAGTAGTAGTTTATTATAAAATGTACTGTTTACCCACACATTGCGTCTTTTACAAAAATCAATGTAAAGGTGATCCTGGCCAACGTGCAGTCGATGCAGAGGACGCTGGAGGAGATGGAGAAATGCAAACCAGAGCTTCACCTCCCACAAGGAGCAGAGGAAAAACTGGTGATCTTCTCCAAAGCTAGACAGCTCATGAAGAAGCTCAAAGAGTTGGAACATCTCACCCAGCAAGAATCCTTACTGCAGGAGGTATGACAAAGTCTGAAAGTTACTGCATGTAGAAAAAAGTAGAAAAGTAACTGCTTGTAACTGCAGTCCTTATTTTGTTGCTCAAATCGTATCACCTTAAACCTAACTGTGAATGATATAAAGAAAGAAAGCATGTTTTTTTGTATAGCAACAGGGAACTAAACCCAAAGTTTGTTTCTTAATGTAATATTTCTTTCTCAATAAAACACTCCAGCTTGTTCTGTATCTCTGGTGTAGGAAGCAGTCCTCAGCTTTGTTCCTTTCAGCACAGCTGCACCAACATTTGCAACATACTGCAGAACAACCTTGAATACACGTTTCATCAACTTCTGTCACTTTTTTTGTCTGTTTCTCTTTCAAAGAACAAGATTGGGGAGGAGGAGGAAACCAGTAAAGATCTTGGCATAACTACAACCTTCAACCCTCTTGAAGACTTCCAGCAACAGGACAGATCTCAACAAAGAAATCTCGCCCAGGTAATAATAATCCCAATCATGATTAAGTAGCATTCAACTTTAATCAGCAACACTAGTGTGATGATTGATTTTAAGGCTTGGCAACCTCTTTGAATTAAACCAATGAAACACCGTCTTTAATCATTTTGTGCTCACAATTAAGAGTCCACCACTTATTAATCAAACTGTTTTTGGGAAATAAAAATGATAGTCAACAAGTCCACGTGTCTCACTGGTCACTTAATTTTAGAAACAGGAAATGTCAAGAAAAACTGGTGAATTCTTCAAGAGGAAGTCTGGCTTGGTGACTATCATTTATTCCCTCTGTTGTCTGGGATTGGTTGAACCTGTCGGGTACAATCCTGTCACCACGTTAAAAATCACACAGCATCTGTTCTGCTGAGCTGTGAGGCAGGATCATGCAAAACTACATATAGCTGTTAAACTCCATATTGTACATCTCTGCGTGCAGTTATAAGTCATTTTTAACAAATCTAGACAGTAGCTCAGTTAGCTCAGTTTTCAGACGTGTGTAAAATCACATCAGATTAATTTAAGACTGCACACAACAATAAAAAATGTTAAATAGATGAGACTCTTTCTCAAAACTACATTTTTAAGCAAATGCTTGTTATCCTAATGAACGTGCATACCTCCTATTAGATGTTATTAACCACCAGGTATGTTCAAGCCTTTCTTTTTTGGTTATATTCACAAAATCCACTTGAAATCTCAAGTGTAAGCTTTCACATTAATAGTAAAATGAGATGGTATGCTTGAACAATCCACAGAGCAATCGTCACACTTTAGTTAATAGAAGAATGAAAAGGAATTTGATTGTTCCATTTTCCTGCACAGTTTTAATCATACCATTCACCCCTTATCACTGAAAGCAGGAGGATTTTGAGGTGTCTTATTCAGAGGAAGAGGAGGATGAGGAAGACGAGCATTGTCACTCGTCGTCCTCTGACACACTAACATGCAGTATTCCAGAGGTAAATCTGACCAATATTGGCAGCTAAGGAGAGCATGTCTCTGGGTAGCTCTTTTCTTTTGAGTTAACTATTAACTATTCAAGACCTCACGAATGGTCACACTTAGATATCAACTAACAATTCTGTCTGTTTTTGGAGTGAAGCTCCAAATTTTACGGGCTCTTTCCTCTCTGTCATCACCTTCGCTGACATTTCAGTTCACCAAATAATTTTCAGCTTTACTATCGCTTCTCTTTCCTGCGGTGCGGAAGGGTTTTCTTTGTAAACCGGACAGCATGTGGACATGAGGCTGTGTTAGGCAGGCAGTCCTGTTCCACTGTCAGAAGCAGCTGCTTCAAGCATGTTGCTCCTCAGGACCCTTTCCTTTCAACACACACACACACACATGCATGAGTTAGTGTGTACTTTTCATGTGCGTTTGTATACTTACACGACTCGTGTGTTAGGACCCAGACGTCACATTCAAGCCTACAGACGTGCAAATCGAAGATGCATCTGATTCTAAGCCTCTCGCTGATACTGAGGTGAATTATGTTTTCATTTTTGGGATAATATTTGTTTAATTAACAAGCATTTCCTCCTGAAACTTAACCCTCAAATTATTTTGCATGTTTTGTTTGGGTTTCTTTGATAACTTTTGTTGATTTAATTGATAAATCACTTCTCTTATATCTTATCTTAATATAGAAACTAATTCATTTAAGTAAAATCTTTTGTCTTTTAGGCACTGCAGAATCTGTCTGCTCAGTTTTGTTCTGTGGAGGCATGGCTTGAGACTGAAGAGTTTGAATCAGAGTACTCTGAGACTGGATTAACAACAATGGAAACCAGTCTATATCCCGAAGCTGATTCTGGTGAAATATCCGGACTCAAAACTGCGACAGAGACAACAGAGCCACTAATCGCTGCAGCTGCTACACTGGACCCACACAGATGTCAAAATAATGAAACTATCATCACTGAACCTCACACACAGTCCCGTCAGGTAGCTGAAGACACAAGACTCATTCCTGCAAGACCTAGAACTCCATTTAATGCCATGAGAGCATCAGTGGAGTTCATAGAGGTGGAACCTCCCCATCAAGGTCTGGTAAGTGGCTGATGGAAGAATAAAAAAAGGCTTTTTAAGAGAATGTTCTACTTTAAACTTTTTTGTGTGTGTGTCTGTCATCCCATTAAAGTGGTCCAAAATGGTCCAGACGTTCTTATTTATACGTGGCCAAAAACCCACATATAAATAAATGTGATTCATGTCCTGAAGGAAAACAACTCTTTGCAGTAAATCGCTTACGCTGTATAGTTTGGGGGAGAAATATGTAACCAACCATAATGTTCTGTTTCCAGATGTAATGGCAAGATATCACATCTCAGCTGGGCAAACACATATCCTATCCTTTTAGGCGGATTCAATTTCACTATTCAGTTTTGATTAAACTATATTTTATCGATTTTGGCTTGTAAAATTGTAATTTCAAATACACTTCTCACAAATCTCTCCCTAAATTTTGGAAATATATTGTGAATATACTCTGCCCAAGGTGTGTGTGTGGATTCATCACTTGTGTGTGTAGATTCATCACTTGTGTGACCCTCAAACTGAATTATACCTAATGTGATGTTTCCGGAGTGACACTCAAGTAATACACTGTAGTAACAGCAAGAACATGTTTATTAATTTCTACGTTTTTTTACTTTCATTTTCCCCTCCAGGACACTGTTAATGGGCAGAAGGATCAAAGCGAAGTCACCACCAGTCATCCCAGTGTAGTAAAAGAATCCCAGCGTGCCCAACAGGAGCCCTCAGAGGTGCCAATCAGGTAAAATATTGATTCCTGGATTATTCAAAGGCTTGAAACTCGCATGAACATTGTATGTTACTGCAGACTTACATATCCATGTCTTCCTTGTGTTTTTAGATCGGCCGGACACAAAGAAGACGACGAGGAGCAGCCAAGGTGGAGTCGACTTCATATCCAGATCTCTCAGAAACTGACCACTCTGAAAAAGGTTCAGGAGGAGCATCAAACTCTGATCAACTCAGGCGATGGAGGCAATGAAAAGGTAAAGAAATACTGAATACAATTAAACAGTTTCTAATGAATGGATAATTAAGACAAGCTGATTCTGATTTGTATTTTAAGTGAGCATTGAAGGAGACATAATGTGTGTGTGGGTGAGATGTATAATGATTCTTAAAGAGTGGATGCTATGCTACCAATGCCTCCATAACACCTGTTACCAGAGCAACAGAGATTTTGCTGTCTGTATTGAAACTCCCCTCAATTTAACAGTTCATAGTTTCACATGATTAGAAAAAGGAAAGGAAAAATCTATTATACTTGTATTTAGAATTTGTATATGTGATTGCTGTTAAATGATACAGCAGCCACTCAAATATTTAGTTTTACAGGAAAGAAAAATTTTAGTTCTTTGGTCAGAGCAAATAAAACACCCAGCAAAGTGTGTTTGCCTTAAAAGGAAAAGGAACGTAGCAGATGTAACTCCTTGCGTCTTTTTTTTCCTCACCCACAATGTTTTAATGACAAATATCTGTTTCTGTTTAGGTTCCAGAAAGAGAGCTGGTGTCGACAGGATCTGCTTCTGCTGTTCTGCAGCGTGTGCACGAGTCCATTGCCATGCTAAGACCAATAGTAAGTACAGTAGAAACAGGGTCAACATCCCAGCATGCAAGTGTCCATCCATGAAGTGTTGATTGATTTAAAAAGTACTGAGTTTGAGAAATTGTACTACACATTCACAATAAGACAAATTATCCACTGATTTAGATGTCCATGTTAACAAGCTAACAAGCTAATTAAAACATTATATGCTTGTTTGTCTCACCAACTAGAATCAGGATGATGTGTGGACAGTGTGTGTTTTGTGTGTTGTTGTTTTTTTATTGTTGGTGGCAACTGAAAGCTAGAAACTGTATTTAGAAAGTCAAAATCTTTGCAGTCAGCTCTCATGACTTCAGCAGAAACTGCCTTCATTAATATAGCAATGAGCATTTAATGAATGGTCTGCTGCCAGTTTCTTTATATCTCTGCAAACTGTTATTTCAAAATGCAGTAAAATTGCTTTCAAAAAGAGCTGAATTGCCCTTAAATATCAGACTTTTAACCCTGAAAAACAGTGTCAAGTGTGAGGTATGACCATGTGATATTTCCCAGGTGAGGTCTGCAGATGTTTCACATCCAGATGTAAAGGATGAGTTTTACGAGGCTGTTCGTGGGGTTCTCCTCTGTCTGGATGCTTTGACCGACCTACTGCTGACTCCTAGTGGAGGCAGTGAAGAGGACGGCCAGCTGAGGCTGCTACAACAGGAGGTGACTGACCGTAATGTAGCTCAAGCACGCACTAGCATATTTTGATGGCTGTGCTTAGTGTAAAATGTACTGTAATGTAATTTCTCCATCATTCACTTCTTTTGTCCAATGATGAATTGCATTTTTAAAAAAAAATTTTCTTTAGATTATTTCTAAAAGCTGGATTCTCTTTTTGCTAATTTCTTTTGCTGCTTAGTGTGTATCAACTGAGCTGGTGACTGTGGCTGGCCTGCTGAGAAACATAGAGTCAGACACCAGGCCTGCATTTTTAAGGGAAGAAGCAGATGCTCTCCTCTGTTTGACCTCCCTTCAGCAATATCTACACACTGTCCAGCTGGTCTTCAATTCATCCCAGAATCAGCTTAGTGAACATCTGGGCATCAAAAACCAACATCAGGTTTGGAAATAAAACTCAAACACAAACCTCTATGTATTCTAAGAAGACATTATGAGGAACTTAGAAAACTTTTATCAACCCAAAACTACATTGTAAGGTTATCCAATGTCTATTTGTTATACTGAAGGGCTTTATAATTTTTCTAAACGTATAAAAGTAATTCAAAAAGGCAATCTAGTAATTATAAATATCTTCAATGTCTGTTTCTTACCTAGGAGCTCTTCTCTAACCAGCCGTGTATTTTGGACGAGCTTGAGCTGGGACAGAGTGAGATGTTTCCCACTCTAAAGGAAGCTCCCAGTTTCGAGGTGACTAGTGTGTGACTGTGTTTTTGAGTATGTTTGCATGTGCTGATATCAAGGATTTTGTAAATGCATGTCAAGGAATTGTAAATAACTCCCATAGAACAGTAGGAGAGATCGGGGTTGGTTGTCACACGGGTAGGTTGATAGAGTTCTTATTACAGACACACTAGAGGGCGCTGTGACATGATGTTGATATCAAATAGTTAGCCTAACATCCTGCTAATTTTGCATTGGTCATTTTGTGGAACACGCACAAAACACTGAGGTGAGGAGATATTTTGTATAAGATAATAGCTTTGATTTGAGTCCATTTTTAGGAGTTAGTAGTTATAATGTGCCAGAGTGTCTTTGATGGTTAATTACTTCTTGTTACACTGTTACAAGTTGTGAAAGTGAATGTGATACCAATTTTTAAGCCAAGACCTTAAGCTTCCATTTAATGTAGGAATCATAATTGAAAGATGTTTTGATGATCAGCAATTCTCACAAGAGTAAAAAGTGTGACAACCACAACCCATGTCTCCCCTATCACATTTTAAGGAATTGCCTAAATTAAGTTGTGTCATCAAAAAATAAAAATAAAAAGGAAGCTGTATCTGTTAGATTACAATTTCAGATTTTAATGATATTTGGAGATTGATGAAATCTTGTTTACCACATTCTGGTGATTTCTTAAGAAGATGACAATTTCTCTTTTTTATTATTAAAAAATACCAGTTACCAGCAATGTGTGACTCCAACCACAGCCTTAGCAGAGAAGAAACCAGCAATTTACTGCAGTCCTTATAAAAAAAAAAAAAAGCAATAGATCTGTGTTTGAAAAGCTCTGGTATTCTCCTCAAACTTTGTATCTCTCAGCAGTGTGTGCTGGGCAGACATCTGAGACAGAGACCAGGGGAAAAAGCCAAGCTACAGCAAGCTGCACAGTCCTTGCTTCAGGGGATAACTCGCCTCCTGGAACTGGGTGAAGAATGCGTAACAGGAGGGCAGATAAGCCGGGTTCACAACCGCAGCCAACTTCAAGCCGCTCTCTGCAGACACAAGGTATCTCACTGTGCTTTCTGCAAGTTCCTCACCAGCCAGAAAAACTCTGATTTAAGTCAGGTGCTTTTCTAAGACTGTGTCAGAAGCCTTTTTTTCTTGCTTCTCTTGCTGTGTTTTATCAGGCCTGCTTTGTAATTATTTTTCTGTCTTAAATCTGGTCTCTCGGCGGTCCAGAAGCTCCTGCAGGTCCTCGGGTCTCAGCTGGCTTTTGTGCAGCATCTATTCCATCGTGAGCCAGAAGCACTCAAGTGCCAAGAGGTTGAGAGGGTGCAGCTGGAAGTCAGGGCCAACGCTTTGCAGCAACAGGCTCTGGAACAGGAAGTGGCATCTCAAAGGAGGCTCCGGGTTTGTAGTTTGTATTTTGCTGAAGGCGATAAAAATTCACACGGAAAACCTGATAAAATATCTTTATTAGGATGTTTGTGTCCACAAATCAAACATGTGGGTTTATGTGGGATCTGCTGCAGGAGTGGATCCGCTGGGAGGAGAGCTGTGTCAGACTGGGCAGGCTTCTGGATGAGGTTGAAGCCTTCATCAACAGCGGAGAACCAGAGGGAGATGATGAGGAGGAGGAGGAGGGTGTAGTACAGCACAGACTAGACGCCTGCCAGGTAAACTCTATCACACACTACACAAACACATGTGTTATCTTTATTTTATTTTCTCAGTCCCTCACTTAAACTTTTTTGTCTTAGTTGCTCAATTTATTGAGTTGCTTTATTTATTATATTACACTCTTGTCACTTCAGTACACTTACATAACCTACACTTTAGTGCCCTTTTTTTCTGCTACTTGGCTTTGTTTTTGAAGTTTAATATTTCAAAATGTAGTAGTTTAATACTGTTTTTTCAACCAGTATGCAGATATTAAGAGAGACATTAGCTTGTTGAAATTGACCTTATATGTCAACCTGCTTCCTCTGCTCACAATTTCAGGGTTAGGGTTAGTTGATTTCCTACATTTCCCTGCATGCATCTCAAAATCCCCCAAAGAACATCAGTGTACTGTTTTTTTTGTTTAGTTTCATCAGTAGCTGAAGGACACAATCATAATAGCATTAGTTGCAGTTGGAGTTTTTGCCAGCTGGGAAACAGCAGCTGTGACACCTTTTCAATACCCAGCATGTTACTATTGAGTCATTAGTGTAGAAGTTGATATCTCTTGATATGTTTATTTAAACACTAGAGTAAGGTAATTGCCGTAAAAAAGCCTTTTATTTAATTAATGTATGTTTTAGATGAAGTTCTTTAAAACACCTGCAATCAAACTGATTGTTGCTGTATTGGAAATATCTCAGTGTTTTGTTAGTTTTGGCCAGCCATTCAAAAAAAATGAATGTACATACATCAAATGCCAACATAGCCTCAACATTAGAAAGTGCCATTAGCCAGTTTTAGTGTGTTGAAGTGTTTGGGTGCAGATTTCTTTCAGGAAAGAAAGAAGAAAGGAAGAAAGAAAGAAAAAATCACAGGTCTTTACTGCCTTAACAAGTAATGGAGACCACACTGAGGATCCTGATAGTGAGTGTTGTGCTTCAGCCTTCAGAGGATGACAGATTATTGATGTCCTGATCATGAATCCATCTCAATGCATCAGAGAAGCTCATGCTCTTGTAGTCTCTTTGAAACTCCTTTCTTTTCTTTGATAGTATTTATAGATCTCTCAGATGGCATTGGTCGAATCGGATGAGGTGTGTGTGTGTGTGTGTGTGTGTGTGTGTGTGTGTGTGTGTGTGTGTGTGTGTGTGTGTGTGTGTGTGTGTGTGTGTGTGTGTGTGTGTGTGTGTGTGTGTGTGTGTGTGTGTGTGTGTGTGTGTGTGTGTGTGTGTGTGTGTGTGTGTGTGTGTGTGTGTGTGTGTGTGTGTGTGTGTGTGTGTGTGTGTGTGTGTGTGTGTGTGCTTGTGTGGCAGTAATAAGTTATCTATTATGTCAGGGTGATAAATTTCTTCTTTTTTCTGCATTTTTTATTACATACACAATTCATTTTGTCGTTTTCTCACTTTTCACTTTTCTATCATCTTCTTCCAGAGTTATATGGAATTTCAAACAGAATCATGCTTTTTAATCCACCATCTTCTCCCCAAAACATCACAGTTGGTCGAGTCTTTCCCTTCAAAATGTCGACCAAAACAGTCTCAGTGTGTTTGACCTCTGTTCAACACAATGCTCTGTTGACCCCCCCGCCACCCCTTTTTCAACCCCAGCGAACCCTGGTCCAGCTGGATGAGAGCAGAGCTGCTGTAGGACTGCTGCTGGATCGGGGGAGCGCGCTGCAGACGGAGCCAGCGTTTGCCGCCTCGGTCGGCCAGGCAGGAGGCGCTCTGGAGCTGCGATGGCGGAGCACCTACAAGCGGACGGAGCGAGAGATTCAACGCTGCAGAGATATCCTGGAAAGCCGGGTCAGGTGGGACAGGTATCAAGGCATACCAACTCCATTATATAACCAAAGCCAGATTGTAGAGGACTTTATCATCTACCGGTGGAGGCCAAAGCAGCTTTAATTATTGCCTGAATCATTTTAAAATGTCAGCAACTCTACTTTATAAGTACAGAGTAAAAATACCATGCCAACATTTCTCTTCACTCCAGAGTACGAGTTATTAAGGGAATAAAAAAAGTATGCAAACTATCCTAATATGTGTATTACTTGGAGGCTGCTCATCAGTGTTTTGTTAGTCTTGTGTGAACCTTTTTTTTTTTGCCTCCCTCATCTGGGTGGAAAATTATGGAGGCTTCAATAGAAATTATTAGAATTTTGGTAGAACTTTGAGTGAAAAATTTGGAGGTGCATCTTATTACTTAGCACTGAGGCCAAGTTTTAGAAGGAGCAACTTTAAGAATCCAAATTTATCAGGAATGATGTGTCCAAAGTCATATCTGGAGATATTAGGTAATTATTCTTTTCCACAGAGCCAATACAAACTTTTTTGGCATACTACTGTGCTCCAGTATCATATGTTAAGTTTGACTTATATCCAGAAATGGATATGTTGGATTTATTCAGTAAATCTGAGTGAAATGCAGAATGAGACATGGAGCAGAAAGTCTTAAATTTAATGAGATCTCTGGGTTATACTCATCCCAGATGAATGAGGTTGCAATCATCCTTTCTCTATTGCTCACTCACTTCTAAAATATTTATATTACGTTTACTTCTCTGACACTAGAACACATAAGATATATTTGTTTATCAGTATTGGACCCAGGCCTCAGTCCTTATCTCACTCTGTAAGAAGGGAGCGGTCATGTTCTGCCTCACTGGATGAGCTATCACATAAACCTTGTCCTCCCAACAGATTCCAGACAGATTTTGCCTCGGTCAGTGATTGGCTGGTCGGTGCCAACGAACACCTGAAGACTTGTTCAGATCTGGCCAACACCTCCGACCTGAACCAGGAGTGTGTTCACAGCAGTCTGATCAAGCTTTTGGTAAGGCTGTCCTCGCTGCGCGGCACATTTCTGTATCAAAAGACTCTGAATGATTGTTCCAAATAAGATTTCTCAGGGAAAAACAAACCAAGTCAGTTATTTAAATCTGTTAAAGCAGTATCAATATGCAGGTGATAAAAACATAATCATAAACCAAAGTAGAGAAGAAAGCTGCTTTTTAAATAGCAGCAGCAGATTATTTTCCAGCTAGGTTTCAGGTCTAGTACAGTTTTTACGGTATTCAAACATTCTGTAACAATATCTCCAACCATTTCCATTACCGTCATGTGACTATCACTGTTTTCAGAGGACACCGTTAACACTGCACAGCTCTTTATCTTCATCAGCTGTTATATTTTGTTTAACCACAAGAAAAATGACAGAAGAAGCAGAAAACCAGGTTCATTGTCTGTCTAGCTATTCTGGCCATGACTTGCTATGCTAACACTAGCTAGTCTAACCTATGACATGTGGCTAGTATATGGTTAAATGGGGGTGAAGTGATCAAAAGTGTGCAGTATTTTTTAAACAACTAATAGAAGGCAGAATATGGAGACACTAAGCTACGTTTAAAGTCAACTCTCCTTAACAGGCAACATGCTTTTGTTAGAGGTGTTGTTTGGTTCTGTTAAATCCAAGGCAATGGTATTTCTGTCATTTTACTACATTGTAGTAGCTTAGAAAAGTTTGATGATTAGCGTAATGTTTTTGGCCACAATCATTGTAGCATTAACATTTGATAGTGGCACATTCATAGTTTGGAATAGCTAAATTTATTATCACCACCATGACTGTCCAGAAGTACACCACTTAGACTTACTTCAGTTAAAATGATAAAACACTTGACATACTGACATACAGGATTTATTTGTTGAAAACATTTAAACAAAGTTGATACTGAAATGAAATCTCAATCAGCAGTTCAAAATGCATAAATCACATGAAAGACATGTTTTGTGACTTTTGTTTAACCTCATCCAGGACTTCTCAATAGAGATGGATTCCATGTCGATCCAGCGGACCTCCGTATCAAAGCATGCCACTCAGCTGCGCCACCTGAGGGAAGCTGATTGCCCCAAACTGGGAGCTCATCTCTCCCAGCTGGAGGTCAACTGGCTCCAGCTGACCTCTGACCTGTCAAAGATACAAGATCAGCTACAGCAGGTCCATACAATGACTTTTTATCCTTATCATAAACTTTAACAGTTTTAAAAAATACTGGTAATGCACTGTAATGAAGAGTTGCACTATGCTACATGATACTAAGATTGAGATGATATATAGCCTTCAATTTTGGACCCTATGTCCTATAATACATTACCACTTTCCAGCCCTGCAACGAATGATGTACTATCCATAATTCCATGTAAGTGCTGCTGGTTTTCAAAAATAATTAGACATTCAGAAATCTCGTTCAGTTAAGGGAGTGAAAATTTAAACCCTGTTTTGGGTTGATTGAAGATGGAGAATTTGGGAGGATTTAAGAGGAGATGGACACTTTTTTATATTTCCTTACCATTTATCACCAGTGAATAGAAACAGATATTCTACACTTGTAATTAGCTTTGGCGTGAGGTTGTTTTTGATGTCTTACACTACTTTTTATGACAACTAAATGGCAGTGAAGTAAAGAAAAAGTACTAGAAGTAATGTAAAATTCTTCTTGTGTCCATTAGAAGCTGCTGCCAGCTTGGCCGCCGGTGCAGCTGCTGTCTGACCTGGAGGACTGGCTGAAGAAGCTGGAGGCCCGACTGAACCGGGAGAAAGAAGCAGTCCTGAAGGCCAAAGATGCTGCTCAGATCACAGAGAGCCTGCAGCGGTACCAGGTGTGCATAACTCAGATTTGCACTTTTTCTGAGTATCTCCTTCATGAGCACATTTCTTGATCCTTGAAAAAGATACAGTACTAGTGTGTTCCCGCATCCCCATTACCAATGTAATATTTACTGCAGTTACATTATGTCAATGCAATTTGATAAAACCACTTCTGATGATTTCATCTAGAAACTTATTTTTATATGTGTGTCTGTGTTGATTTCTCAGGAGGTAAAGGCAGGCATGATCAGCGAGCAGCTCCTACTCGACTTCCTGTCCCAGTCTGGGCCTCAGGGGATGGGAGCGGACGTCCTGCCTCTCTGCTCCAAACGTACAATGTTTGGAGAACAACTTGGCGCCCTCAGACTGCAGTCGTTCCACCTGCAGAGAGAACTGGAGAGCCAGGTTTGTTTTCTTTTTTAGCAGTTACCAGTATTATACTGAGCTAGAAAAAGCAGTTTTATGTGTTATTTGCTGTTTGGACAATGTTAAGAGGGTAATATGTGAAATGTGTAACATAGGCAGTAAACAGCTGATCTAAGAAAGAAAATCACTATAGTAGTGTTGGGTTTCTGTCCATACAAACTAGTTAAAAATCCAAATCAAATATTTTTTTTATTAAGTTGTTGAATATTACAATTTTATGGTAGTGTATTGTTTGAATATGCTTGAATATTTGCTATAAAATCCATTTCAGCCACACCATAAATATCATTCCTTTCATGCCAAAAACAATGGAAAAAAGCTTGCATGACTCTCCAGATGCACTAAAAAGTAATGTAACTTTCCATATCTGACTTTTATTTCTGCATATAAATCAGCCACTGTTTGGCTTTCCCCCTCAGATTTATGATGCTGAACAGATTCATCAAACTTGCGCAGCCAGAGAGAGACATTTGCAGCGTCTTCATAAGACGATAGAGCGGCACAGAAAGCAGCTGAATGACTGGAAACAGCCCGTCAGTCAAACGCTGGCTCATAAGGCTCTGCTGGAGTGGGAGGTACAGTAAAAAGATGCGAGTAGGCATGTGTTTGTACTTTGTCCTCTCCTGTTGTCCTCACATTGGAGACTTCTCTGTTTTTCTTTCAGGCTGTTGTGGGGAGAGTGAAGGATGTGAAAGCCACATGTGTGCATGTTGAAAAGGGAGAGGGCCACCCATGTGATAGCGCCCTCTCTGGCCGGGCAGAGAGCCTTTGTCATGCTTGTGAGGATCTTAGTCAGCAGGTAAAAATGAATGTGTTACAGGCAAAATGAGTGAATTAAAGATAAGTATAACAATATTTAAGACGCCCTTCATATAAACCTGTAATTCACAATTGTTGTCCCATGCTTGTATACAGTAGCGCTTAAATACACATACAGTATATAGTATAACATTAAAGCTACACTAATCAATATTTTATTACATATTTATTTATAATTTATCTTATTTGTGACCATTTATGGTTATTTGCTTGATTCACTGTTTTGTCTATAAAATATCAGAAAATAGTGGAAAATGCCCAAAGTGATTTCATTAAATGTCTTATTTTGTCTGAATATCTTTGAGTTTTAGATTATTGATCAGTTATCTATCATTTATGACACAACATTTTTCAAATCTTCATATCTGAGAAGCTACAACCAGCAAATCTTCTGCATTTTTCATATGCATAAGTTATTATTCAAACATCAAAACAGATGGTGACGAATTTCCAGTTGATTAACTTATTGATTAGTCGATAATCTATGTAGTTCTACAAAACTATCCTCTTAAATATCATTTAGCAAAGTGTACAATATTAATCAACCATATTAATCAGAGTTGCCTGGATGATTTTGTTGCCAGTCTTCATATGTCTTTAAAATAAATCAAACCAACAAGACTGTGCATTTCTTTAAAACTTTCAGAGGCTGTATTACCTTCATCATCATGTGTTTCTTTGTGTGTAATTTGCAGATGGAAGCTTTGAGACCAGCTCTATATCAGAATGTGGAGGAGTGGGCTTGTTTTGAGAGAAATCTGAGAGAGATTTCTCTACACACTACTAGGGTGCGCTGTTCTCTGCAGCATCAGCAAGCTCCTCTGCTCTCACTGGAGCAGACACAGGCTTACCTGGACCTCCTTCAGGTGAGCAGAGACCAACATGTACTCATGTGCACATTAAGTGTTTTACGGATGACATCACATGCCTTTTTATAGTACAAAATTGTTCTTAGTAAAGTAGTTTAAAAGATTGTGCTGCTTCAACCACTCGAGAAAGTTGAATCAAACTCTGGAAGGTTTGATGGCTTTTAAGATGACAAAAACTACTTTTTTCCTTTCTTTTGGTTATTCTGCACCCTAAAACAGCCAGTTAAAAGCCCCTCCATCTAGTTTTGTCAGACTTGGTAAATGCATGGGTGTTCATAAGATGTCAAAGCCTGAGTTTTCAGTCGGTGTCTACATTTAGGTTTTTTTTGGTAAGTAAATGCACCTCCAAAAGTGAAAATATGAAAAGTTATTTTTTTCTCTGCACAGCAACACCAGGAGCAGGCTGGAAGAGGGGAAGAGCTTTGGGCAGCTGTTGACAAATTATATCAGAGTCTCATGAAGACTGTTGATCATGGAAGAGCTCAGTCGCTGTGTGAACAAATGGAAGAAGAGCGAGGACGGTGAGTGACACGTTCAATAATCCAAACTCACACTCAAAGCATTAAAAAAATGTAACTATCATTATTAAAATAACCAAAATATGATAATGTCAGGGTCACTGTGTTCCTTATTAGTAGTAGAGCTGTCAAGTCCATTTTATTTGTATAGTACCTTTAAAACACAATGGTAGTTCAAGGTTCTTATTATCAGCATAAAAGCAATTAATCATCATGATAAAAGAATAAATTCACACCAAAGTTTAAAAATGCAGAAATCAACAACAATTAAAAGTTAATAACAAATCAGACAAACAAGCTGGTTAATAATACAAATCTGTTGTCCACACTCAGGTAATAAATTGGCTCTTATAAGTCTGAGAAAACAGAAAAGTTGTAAGTTCTCTTTTAAATGTGGAACTAGAAGTGATTGATCTCAGATCATCTTTTTTGTTATAAGTGTCCAAAAGTTACCTGGAAAGGCCTGCTGAATTCTGGGTACATTTAGAAAACAACTACCTGGGGGTAGGGGTAGGGGTAGGGGTAGGGGATGACCTGGTGGGTCTAGTTGGACTGTAGTCAGTGAGCAGGTCAGTAATATACCAGGGAACCAAGCCACTGAGTGCTTCATAGGCTATTTGCAGAATTTGAAGAGATTTAAGAAGTGATATTAATATGTTAGTAAGAGCTTAGTCAGGCTCTTATTTGTAGTAATTGTCATTGTCATATGTGAATGGAAGGATGTTATAGAGTGAGCTAATATAAAGTGTGTTTGTATCAGGTGGAAGGACATGCTGCAGAAGATAAAGGATGAACACAAGAAGACTGGAGAGATACTTTCATCCTGGCAGGAGTACACTCGCCTCTCTGATAGCTGCTCCCTTCACCTGCAGCGCCTGCGGCATCAGTGGGAGGAGCTGCTGAGTTCTCAACAGGACACACAGGCCATGGTTCACTCAGTGCAGGTGAGTTTCAAAGGGCTGATTTCTTTTGCAAACACACCAGATGGCAGAAAGTGGCTTGCTTGCTTTATGGATGTTTGTATCTTCTCATTCCTCCATCTAACTGGTTATATTTCATTAATGCAAGACATTGCAGGATGCTGCTGAGGACTTGCAAAGCAGCGTGGGAGATGTGCTAGCATCTTCCAAGCCTCTCATTGGACATCTAGAACCACTGGCTGTGAATTTAATCCAATCAGAGACCAGGCTGCTTTCACGTGACGTCCTGTTGCTGAGCCAGGCGATGTCAGGGAAAAAGACGAGTCTCCAGGTGAGGGAATTGAAGTTGAACTTTGTCTAGAGTATTATAAAAATAATGTTTTAACTGTACAGATTGTTTTTATATAGTGGTGCCTCAGCACAACTTTAGTTATAGTTCAGTAATCGGTGAAAGATGACATAAAAGGGAATTGATCTATTATCTATACATTGAATTCATAGTGTCTCATAAATGGAGAATCATAAAGTTTGTCTGATCAAAGATTTTAAGCAGAGATTATGGACTGTTACTTATGAAATGTTCAAATTTCCTAAATCCAGGTTGACATTTAATCTGTCACATTTCTCTCCGTGTGCAGGAGGACTTGGGGCAGCAGGAACGATTTAATTCTCAACTGGAGGCTCTTGAAAAGAACATACTGCACAGACAGAAAGCCAGCATGAATAACAAAGACTCTGCGAAGGTTGGTCCAAGTCCTTTTTATTTCCCACGAGTCATCTTTCCTTATATAATACATATCTGTTTAAATTTAAATTCAAAGCTGCTGGACTATACAAGACATCTTGATTGTGGGCTCTGAAACTGAAAGACTACTCTATTTCTTGGATGTATAGCAGGATCTCCTGGCACTCAGTGAATCACTGGTTGACGTCAGGGAGATGAGCGGCTGTGTGAGCCTTAACAGAGAGCAGACACAGAGACGGCACACGCTCAGCAGGCAGTGGATCGACAGCATGACCCAGACGTCTGCCATGAACCGGTAAGAAGGTTCAGCTCAACAGAACTTCACATTTTCCAACAATTGAAAAAATATTGTAACACAGATAAAAGTTTGTGCAAGGAAATATATAGTTTTGTTTTCTGTTGCAATTCCAGAAAACGATCTTTGATAATAATGTTGTGTCTTAGTTTCTGAGGGAAAACAGGAGCTGTATGCATCTCAAAATAAGCTTCTAGTTGTAGTCTAAAAGAAGATTGCTCTTTAGTAAGTAGAGTTTATTTATATAGCACCTTTCACAGACAACAGTCACAAAGTTCTTCACATTCACAATAAATAAAATCAACTACAATCATATAACATCGAGATAAATAGAAATAAAGACAGCAGATAAAATAAACAAAGGGAACAGACATAGTAGTCAAATTTATAACAGTACCTAAACACCTGTCTGAACAGATGGTTTTTAGGTGCTTTTTAAATGAATCCACAGTATCAAAGGACCTCAAGCTTATTGGGAGACTCTTCCAAGCTTTGGGGCTTCCAAATGGAATGACCATGACCAATGACCTGAGGGCTCGGCTCATGGTGTGAGGGTGCAGAAGGTCTGCAATATACTGTGGAGCTTGGCCATGTAAAGCTCAATAAGAGCCTAGCAGCAGCATTTTGGCCGGTTTGTAAGTGGTGTAAAAATGTGTTCAGCCAGGTAAAAAGAGAATTACAGCAGTCCAAAAGTTATGAGATAAAGATGTGTATTAACATATATTTCATTTCTAGATGCAACTGTCCTAAGTCTGGCTGTGTTTCTTAGATGAAAGGAATATGATCAAATTAGTGTCTTAATATGAGTATCAAAACTCATCTTTATTTACTGTGTGAATGCCACAGAGAGCTGCAGGCTGAAAGTCAGCGTTCCCTGGACATTGAGCAGAAGTGTGAGAACCTGACGTCTATCCAGGAGCAGCTGGAGCAAGAGTCAATACCCAGAATACCTCAGAGCTACTCCAACCTCAAAGAAATGCTGACTGTCCATCAGGTACAGTACCACACACTTTGCATAATCTCCACATTTTGTTAAAATTGAAACCTCTAAATCAGTGGTCTCCAACCCTGCTCCTGGAGAGCTACTGCCCTGCATGTTTTAGGTATCTCCTCACTCTAACTCGTTATCAAGCAGCTGAGGCTCGTCAAAGGGCTTGATAACGAGTTGATTATTAGAATCAGGTGTGTTAGAGTGAGGAGATACCTAAAACATGCAGGGCAGTAGCTCTCCAGGAGCAGGGTTGGAGACCACTGCTCTAAATAGTTTCAGGACTCCACTTCTAAAAAATATCAATTTAGTATCACACAGGGACGTAAAGATGCAGTTTTTGCATCTTGGCAGTTACAAATAAGTAAAATGTAATAGTTTAAAAAATAGTTAATTTTAAGGTGAGAATCAGGTGAAGGTAGTTAATTTCTTGTTAATAAATCCATTCCCACCTCTACCCTAACCCTAAATACAGAATGCATCAGTTTAATGTCCATGTGTTACTAGATCAGATAAAATTTCTGTTCTCTCTCACTCTTACAGAGGCTTCAGACTGAAATGATAATTGGACACCAGCTTCTTCAGGGTCTTCTCTGTGATGCAGTACAGTGCATGGAAAAAGAAACAAAACAGAGAAGGTGAGTGAGTCTCTTAATGACAGTTTGCTACTATTGCTGTGGATAACAAGCCTAGGAGGCTCATAGTTTGCGTCCAGAGTACTGCATGGCTAAACACTGTAAAGTTAGTAAAGCCTTTTAAGCTATAGTTAGCTATGAAGCTTTTCTCTCTTGCCTTACACAAAGATCTTATTGTAATTCACTCTTGTGCTGCTATATGAATTTTTGTATATGTTGTATATGTTCTTCAGGATGAACTCACAAAGGATCCATCTATTTCATAGAAAGAGCATTTTTAAAACATATTGGCACTAAATTAATACTGATACAATTTCTCATCATGTAATTGTGTACATTACTGTAAACAGTGTAGGCATGAAGGCCTAGGGCTGGATATCAGAACTTAATGATGTTTTTATGTTTTCAGTATGTACAATATGAGATTTATTCAGTTTGGTCCCAAGCTACAATGAAACCCTGCAGGAGTTGTCTGGCTCGTAGTTTTTAGTCATCAATTAAATAACTTAATTTGAGCTTTTCCGGCCATATTCTCGGCTACATTCACAACAAAATGCAGGTGTTTCCTGCCTTGGTAACAGCTGCATGTTTCTCTCCTTGTACTTCCTCAAGTCATTCTTGCGGTTTTTGGAAAGCTTGGAGCGGCTCTTACTTTTCTTTTCTTTTTTTACGAGATTTAAAGGAAAGTTTCTCTTCTCCCTGCTGGAAGTACCTGAGGCTAAAAGACAGTGTTACAACCCTGCTGAGTTTCGGGTTGATTTAGCAACTGCCTGTGAATGAACCATGACAAACCCTTTTAACCGCATGTAATCTTCTGACTTAGTTTTATTACTTTGACTATTTTATGTGTTCTTTTCGTTTAAAAAGGAAATTAAATATCTTCAGTTCTTTTGTAACTGCAAAAACCAAAGAGTCCCTATGGGAATCAATGAATTAATCTCCCATACCACATTATATTCATCTTGCTTGGATGCTAACACATATGTTTTTCTCCATATGAAATACTGAACTTTTGCTTCCTGCACAGATCTGAGCTCATGACACGAGTGGCCTCTATGAAGGAAAAGTGGTTCAGCGCTGTTGCTCTGGCTGTGCAGCGCAGGACCCTGATAAAAGAACAACTGAGCCAGTGGAGGGTCTACCATCATGGCTCAAAACATCTGTGGAAGCTGCTGAGGGATGTGGACCCTCTGCTGCCTCCTGCTGGCCACGCTCTGTGTACGCCGCTGCAGCTTCGGAGCTGCACGGATGATCATCAGGTTAGCATAGTTTAGATTTTAATTACTGTTGCAAAAAACAAAGTTTTAACAAATTAAAGACTATCATTTCTCCCCATATTTGTTCAAGTGTGTTGAAGAGACTCTGGATCTGCATTCTACTGTGTACACTCAAACTTTGGAGGCTGGCAAACAGTTGTGTGAAAGTATGAAAGAGTCTGAGTGTCAGAGTCAACTGCAGTCAGAGCTCCAGGACATAGAGAAGGTCTGGACACGTACCACCTCTCTGCTGGTGAAAAGAAGAGCCTCGATTAACACAACTGTTCAGGTAACAGCCATATTTCCAACCCTCTTATTTATTATTTACACCACACGTTAATGTTTTACAGTGAACCACACTTTCTCAATTTTACATTATAATTTTTTTTTATTGGAAGGAGGGACTACATATCACTTTGTTGACAAATGGTGAAAAGTTCAGGTTAATTTCCCAAAGTTTCTGATAACTATATGAGCTCAGTAAAGCAGTAAACAAAAAATATGTTTACTGATCTATATAAATCAAACAAACTGTGGTAGTGCTGCAAATATATCTTGAATGAATTTAACTGAGATTAAAGGACGGCATGATACAAATTCAATGTGCACTGTCCTATCGACAGTAAACACAACCAAGCAACCTTATTGACTTCCCGAAATGTCCATGGCGTCAATTTTGTCTTAGTGTTTGAAGGGGATATATCATGCTTTCTATATTTTCTGTTATTTTTAAGCTGTTTTTCCAAAACTTGAACTGACTGTTTAAAAAAAAAAGCTCTCTGCAATTCAAAAGACAGGGCTCCAACCTGCTCTGAATGCTTCATTTTCAGTTTTATCAGATTGTTGTTAGCCTTTGTTGCTAAGGTTGTTCCGTGGGTTGTTTGCGTTGTTCACTGTCACATTTTGGATCAGATTTCGGTTTCCAAGTAAAGAACGAGAAAAGGAAGTATAATTCCACTACTACTGTTTGTTGATGTGGGCTCATATAGAAAGGGGCCTTAAAGAGACAGGAGCTGAAACGGCCTGTTTCAGACAGATGTTGAACTAAGGGGCTTCATAAAGAGCCAGTATAAGATAAAAAAGGAGTTTTTTTTAAACTTTGAATCATGCAGAGATATTCCTGCAGAGCCCAGACCTTGAAATGTGCATGATATGCTTCCTTTAACTAAATGGGGGAAAACAACTAAATTAAAAGCTGTACAGCTGTTATTTCTTTATCTGATACAATTTATCAGCGTATAAAGGAGAAGAGCTTTGAACTGACAAAAGCCAAAAGAAGAGCATGTGTTAAAGCATTAACTTGGGAGTAGTGGGGGTGTCAGCTTTGCATGACCCATATCCAGGACCAACTCCCACTTCATTACACACACAGACACACACACACACACACACACAGAGGGGACCTGGTGTGTTGCCCTGGCACTCAGCTCATGCCAAGAGGGGATGAAAGAGTGGCTCGAATCTATCTATGATCCACATCCAGAGACAGCTGGTTACCACCATCCCTCTCATTCCATCACTGCTCAGTACAGTTCCCATATATCGTACAGTAAGACACTGAGAGGCAGATAATCTAGTAAAAATATAAAAAATACAATTTAAGGAGTACACAATTTAAGGAGTAGACACAGAGGTTGTTCATTGTTTTCACGGCTGTGGAAAGAAAAGGAGAAATCTACATAATTTTCCAGGCTGACAAACACTGATTATACTCGGCTGACATGGCTGATGTTTTGGTAGATTCCTAGTAGCTTCTTTTGGCTGCGAGCTATGATGGATCACCGCTGTCTGAAAACACAGAAGGGCTCCCCGGCTTCGTTAAAACACTGGGTTGTTTTGGCACGCAGCAAGGTCAGGGATAGTTGTGTTAACCCCTTTAAGCTCAACAGGAAAAGGAAATCCCTTCGAGCACCGTGTCAAAAATCACACAGAGAGCAACATTAACGCTCCACAGAGGAACTGACAACAAGAGTTATATGCAGATCGAGTTAATGAAGATTTGTAGGGATAGATTGTTGGTTTGTTCATCTTAATTCTTGACTTACTGAGTTACTTCTTGCTTTGATTGACTTCAAACACTTGTATGTGGCAGTTTGTGAGCTTCTGGGAATATTAAAAAATGAAAAATGGAATGCAGAAATCAGCCACACCATTTATGATTGATCTTTTCCTGTTTAATCCGATATAAATCAGTGATTCTCAATGAATATACTGTAAAAAATGTTATAGTACTTTAGGTATTTACGGTTAAACAATGCAGGTTATAATGTGTCAGGTGTTTGTTTGACTTCTTGTTATGTATTCTGCTGTTTATGTAGAAGTGGACACAAAGTCAGGACGAGATAACCAACATCACATCTGAACTGGATGAACTGAAGATCAGGCTGAATCAGAAGCTGCCTGAAAGCCCAGAGGACTCTAAGGAGGAGACAATCATTCAGGTGATTAGAGCATGAGTGTGTGTTTGTGTTCATATTGAAACACAGGGCAGAAAAATCACTATGTCTACACACCATTTATCTATTATAGGGGTGAAAGTAAGTTTCTTAAACTACTTTTTAAAGACACTCGTGACATTTTGAGTAACTCATAAACTTGCCTTTCACTAAAACGATCCATGTTTGTTGTAAATTGGTGACTCTGTTGCTGTATAGCACTAGTAACTAACTACTATCTACACTACTAATAACACTACTGTACATTGAGTGATAGTAAACCATTTACATTATTCACAGCCAAGAAACTAATCTGCTGTTAATAAGTAGAGATTTAACAAAAAAAAAAAAGAATTTAATTGATGTCACTGTTACTCTCAAAGTTTAATCATAATGTGTGACTTGGCATGTTTTTTTTTCATTTTTATTTAAGGCGTTCTTCCACTAACTTCACTGCACTATATTGAAACAAGAAAAGTTGTTCAAAACAGTATTTGTTGTAGTAAATTATACGTAAATTAGCTTGCACAAGTCCACAAGCCCACAAGTCCTTTTTTTCATCACTTTAAACAGCAGTCAGGAGGTACTTTAACTACTGTATAATGTTACAGTATTGTTGTGTATGCAAACACCAGAGCAAATCATTTAACAGGAGACCAATCAGACTGTCTACCAAAAACGCTCAAAACCGGCATGTAAAGCAACAACTACGTTTTTTTGACATCATCATTATGAGACCTGACAGTACTTGTCATGAAAAAAAAAATCTATTATTCTGCAAGAGGAAAATTGCAATGGAAGCATTTTTTCTCATAGTGTAAGACAATGAAGTATAAAAAAGTCATTAATCTGCCGGAAGAAAACCCGAGCTGGTCAGAAAACTGGCCAAAGTTTCCCCCACCCCTCAACTCCATCATTAGTATCTACCCCCCATCCCAGCAGTGCGCCTCTGAATTTACCCCCCCCCCCCTTTCCCTTATTTAATACCCCCCACGCTTTCACTCCCCTCCCCCTTTTCTACCCCCTTCACCCTCCCCCTGTCCCGTCCACAGCCCTTTAATCTGGACGGTCAGAGCGAACGAGTGCAAGAAACGGGCTACAACAGAAGCGTGTGCGCACAGCTTGTTCATGGCTGTCTGACTAGGTGTTTTAAGTGTGTGTGTGTGTGGTTTTTTTTCCATGTGTGTATGTTATGCAGAAGACGGACCTCTCTCTGCAGTGTTTGGCCAGCAAATTGAGAGAACTGGCCACCATGAAGACGGACCTGTCCCAGTACGTTGTGGCCGGTGACTCGGCTCTGCTGGAGCAGCAGCTGGAGCAACTCCATGGGCAGTGGGAAGAGCTGTGTATGAAGGTGAGAACTTTAAAAAAAAAAAAAAAAAAAAAGAAATGCAGAGGGAGAGAGGGAGAGAGAAAGAGAGGAAGAGGCCATAAAATAAAGTAGAGAAAGTGGGAAGATTTCAGTAGGTGCAGGTGCAGTGAAGAGAGAGAGAGAGAGGGCTGGAGAGGGGGGGTAACTTGCTACCAGTGGTTTCTTGGCGGTGACCAACAGCACAAAGCCTCTGCACCACTGGGACTGAACAAACACACACACACACACACACACACACACACACACACACACACACACACACACACACACACTTGTTTGATAAAAGAGACAGCATCTGTAGGTTCATGGAGGGAAAACTACTACACATTGTCCTTTTGTTAAAACTTTAAAAGCTACAAGACAAATTCATTCTTAATATTTCCTACTTTTAGTCTTTTAGTCTTTTTTTGTTTTGTTTTTCAAATGATCTTTTCTCTGCTTGTATCACATTACAAAGGAAATCTAAAGCCTTATGCTGTTTATTCAAATGTTTCGAAATAGCCCTTTAACTGCTTTCAGGTTTTAATTAGCTCCTGACTTGACTAGCTGAGTAAACACATGAAACCGTGACAACAGAGCAGAGCTGGTAGTTCTCTAACTGCATAAGGGGTGGAAGTAGCTGAGCCGTATACGCACACAGGATCAAATTCCTACAGTTAAGTCTTTTGGCTTAAACACAAACGCGCTCTTGTTCTTGAGAACGGTTAGGACATACTCTGGACATTTCTGACAGTTATTCTGGTTATGCGATAATTTGCACTCGTGCTAATTGGGTCCTCAGCTCAACTGGATGCTTCCACCTGCTCCTGTTTTGGCAGGAGTTACTAGAGGCAGCTACAACAGCCGCTGTGTACTATCATCAGGGGGTTTTATTGTTGATGTTTTGGCTTCTGTACATAGCTCTCTTTATGTTACCTTTACAACCACAGTAACTGATCATCCCAACCAATTCATTTCACTTAAATTTGTCCCAACATAAATCAGCAACATAAACACCCTGTAAACCAGAGGATTTCTTCCAGGAAAGACCCACCAGCCAATAAGTGTTAATAATAGTAAATACAACAGCTTATATGCATTTGTTTTCATATATAAGTTTCATATAAACATTATAAACTGTCACTATTGCATAATGTACTTTTTACATAAAGTTTTTGCTCATTTGTGAAATTGGATTGAAAACATATTAAGTGAGGTTATTTGAGAAAGCACAAACCCACTAAGCAGGCAAGATTTTTCATTTGTATTCATCCCTGTCATGGCCGGGGGGCATGAATCCGAGCCACAGCAGCTTCCTCCGCACGCCAGTTAACAGGTTGTAGGTGGGGGAAGCCACTGGAATGGGTCCGACGAGCAGATGGCCTGGCTGGGCCAAAGGGATTCAGGGGACAGGCTCTATTGTTCCAGGGGGGAAGCACAAAAGTCCTCACTGGGTGACGGCGGCTCACAATGCACCCTAAATACTCCAGAGTCCAAAAGGCCCAGCAGCGTCAGTACATTAAAACCAGAGCAGGGCTAATTTAAATCAAATAAATGCCACTGAACAGTAAAATATAGCCGGTTCTAAACAGGCCCCCCTTTTAACCTTAATAAAGATCATCAGCCCCTCCTCAGCTGTGTAATGGGATGTTAAGCTGTCATTAGGAAAATGGGCCTTGTTAATTTTATCAAACAGCCAGACTCTCTTCAGGATCTCTCTCAATTCAGTCGATTACTGAGATTACCGTGACAGATTAAATGTTCCTACTGCTTCCATTTAATTCATTTGAATCTGTTTTTCTCACTTATATTTGAAATCTTTTGTAAAAACAAGTAATTTTATACTTTAGGTGTCAACTTACAACTGTTTTACCAGCTTATGTGCTTTGCACCATACTCAACATCTAGAAAATGCACTGTTGTGTATTAAAATTAAGTCTCCAATTCCTGGATACATACCTGAAGTACCTTATTAAATAACCATCATCAAAACTTGACTGGCATTTCAAGTCAAAATCTACTGGCACTACAGTTGCTGTTTGCTTACTTGCCTGCAGCATGTTTGAGGTTTTACAGAAACTTTATATATATATATATATATATATATATATATATATATATATATATATATATATATATATATATATATATATATATATATATATATATATATATATATATATATATATATATATATTATATATATATATATATATATATATATATATATATATATATATATATATATATATATATTATATATATATATATATATATATATATATATATATATATATATATATATATATATATATATATATATATATATATATATATATATATATATATATATATTATATATATATTATATATATATATATAATATATATATATATATATATATATATATATATATATAATATATATATATATATATATATATATATATATAATATATATATAATATATATATATATATTATATATATATATTATATATATATATATATATATATATATATATATATATATATATATATATATATATATATATATATATATATATATATATTATATATATATATTATATATATATATATATATATATATATATATATATATATATATATATATATATATATATATATATATATATATATATATATATATATATATATATATATATATATATATATATATATATATATATATAATGTTCTTTTCATAAAATTCAATTAAAGATGATCATTGGGTTTTTTCTTTCTTTTTTAACTGAGATGTCTTCATACTGTAAGCCATTTTCAAGGGTCTTTTTTTTTACTATTTTAACTTCCTATCAGGCATCACAAAATGGCCTGAAAGCACTGGACCTAAAATAAAAAGGTTACTGTTCCTGAACCCTTTTCATTATATTCATAACCGTGGTTTCATTCAGGTAAATCTTTTACATTTAAAAGGTCAGAATGAATCTAAGTGATCCTAAAAATAATTCCATCAAGGCTAGTGTCTCACAGTGGGACAGTGAATGGAACACACTCTAGTCTGTTTTTATAACTGCAGTTTAGCCGACACCACAGGTGTCCTGTGGCACTATAAAGACCTTATTCCTTTTAAAGTGAAGTATGTTAATGACCCTCAAAATTACAGCTCACAAAATGAAATCATCGTACTGAGTTCTCTTTCAGGCTTCACGTGAGGCAAAAGTCGCTAAATGCCACTTTTACCACTTTGACTCTTCCCAGGTTTCCTTGCGCAGGCAGGAAATCGCAGACCGCCTTAATGCCTGGAACATCTTTAACGACAAGAACAAAGAGTTCTGTGATTGGCTGACTCAGATGGAGAACAAGGTGTGCCACAGTGGAGATCTGAGCATCGAAGAAATGGTGGAAAAGCTGAAGAAGGTACGAGATCTAAGGAAACATCTGCTCAGCAAATGCACACAGGGGAACATAATGTATTCATACTTAAATGTGGGACACTACAATATTTTCATACTACTCAAAAAAAATTTAAAAAGTTCACCCTGTGTTCTCCCACAATGAACCAGGGCATGGACACCACTTGTGTAGGCATGATTGAAATCTAAACATGCATCTTGCTTTTTATAGCAGATGGTGGCCTGGAAAGGAAAGGCCGCATGCCCTTTGTTCATACACAACAGTTGTCCTTTCAGTGACTGAAAGCCTTTTGTACCTTCCCTTCTCATCATGAAGCATGCTCATTTAGTCAACAAGATAATAACGGGCTTGAACATCGCAGGATATTTGTTTTAGGCTGCGAGATGAGATGAGAAGATTAGCGGCACTTGATGGTAGCTTTGATTATTTTAATAGCTGGAGATGTCACTTCCTGGTGATAACTGACTGCTCCAAAGCATGTTAATAGGTGCATCCTTGCCTCCCTTTTTAGTTTGAACTAAAATACACTTTTTTAAAGTTGCACTAGACAGGATCATTAAAAAAAAACTCATTTCAACTCACTTCTCATCCATTTGATCACAGATTGACCAGATCAGTGAACTACAGCCTGCTATTTACTAGTTTAAAGTTTTGGTGAAATATTATGTCTCACTGCTATTTGAAACCGCACTTGAAATGTGCTCATATTATCCAGGGATTTACTCATATTTTCCATAATAACACCGCTGAAAATCAGCATATGAAACTAGCACGCTTAATACTTAATGTTATTTTTGAGTTTCCCCTGCCTTTTGTTGCTCAGGACATGAAGCGTGAAAGCGGCATAATCCTCCTGTCATGTCACGCCTCTTTAGGATTGCATGGAGGAAATCAATTTGTTCAGTGAGAATAAGAGCCACCTGAAGCAGCTGGGAGAGCAGCTGCTGTTAGCCAGCGACGAGGCCAAGCAGACCCAGGTCCACGGCTCGCTGCAGGAGGTCAACCACCGTTGGCACAACCTCTTCAACCACATCGAGGGCAGGTGAGTGAAACCTATGATGATACAGAGGATGCGTGGTGGAGTTTGGTCACCCACGTACTGTAGATGCAGGTGTGTACTTGTATCAAACAAGCACTGAAGGAAATAATATAATGTGTATAGCAGCTTTCAAAGGCACACAATAGTACATTTTAGCCTTCCGCACAAGCACCTTTCACAACGAAGCCACTCCACATTAAAAAAGCATCATTAAGCACTGAAAGGCTTTAATTGGGAGCCTTTAATTAAACAATAGTTCGAATGTGGATCCATCCACCTGCTGTTGTGTTAGCTGTGCTCTGCAGCTGTCAGGAATACACAGCTTCTAATGTACAACGCAGACTGTAGGTTAAGCCTCTGAGATGATGAACTGTTACTGCCCCCGACACCCCCCCACCACCACCTACCCCCACCCCCGCAGACAGATGGACAATCCTGTGGAAGAGCAGGAGATACTTCAACCATAACCCCCCCCTTACAACCACCAACACTACTACCAAGAAAAGCTCAATCTCAGACAGTACCATATGTCCCTGTGTCCACATTGACCCCTCAGTTTTCTAGGCTGTCACAGTGGGATGATGTGGGGAAGGGGAGGCTGGGAGGAGGAGAAGGGGGGAGTAGTCTGTCGGCATGCATTAAATCAGTGATTCTCAAAGCGGGGCACCCTTAACAATTCCAGGGGCAGATTTTAGGGAACACACATGGCAAGACGGGGAATATTAGAGCTGAATGGGAGAAGGGAGAAGAAGACCACCTGACTTAAACGTTCAGCAGACACAGAGGAACATTATCACATTGGGATGATTGATTTATTTTAGCCAACTAAGTCCAATGTTTGCACTTGTTTAAATTCTAGTTGAGACTCCATCAACTGAGATAAATATCTGTTAGGCTGCTAAACGTTTGACTCTCTTCACCGGCTTCTTGCTAGCTTTGTCTTTCTGTCTTTTAGTTCTGGGCAAGTAGCCAACTGTGGGTTTATCCAGGATTGTTTTACTACTACCGCCTGCCTGCTGTTGCTACTGTAGAAACTGGGTGCATTAAAGGAATGAAACTGACTTACACAGTAAATGTGTGGCCTTTTATATCCAAAACAATGAGCTAAGAAGCTCAACTGAGCTAAAGGGGTTGGATTGTAACATTGTCAGTGAAAGCAGACAATGCTACCATTTCAAAGTTTAGCTTTTAGCTTTGAAGTTTCCTCTTTACACATGCAGCAGACATGGAATGGCATAACATTCATTTGGAGTCATTTTTGGCCACCTGGTCAATTTAAATCCAAGTTTCATTCTCTGTTTTGCTCAGTTTTGGTCTCCACCAACTCCTGAGGGAAATATCTGACCATTTAGCTGCTAAATGCTCAACAATGTTCACCAGGTTGCTGCTAACTCTGCTAAACCATTTGGTGCTAGGTAGGTACAGTATAGTGTACAGTGAATTTATCATAGCTTTCTTACTGAAAATGGTGCAGACCACAACAATGATCTTAAAGACTGTTTTAAAAAAGCTCTTTAAATTTAAGGCAAACCTCATATTTGGAGGATTTTCCATTTTCCAATTGGAGAAAGTCCACTTTCTTACATTTGTAATGGTGCAGGATATTTAAAAACATGCACTCTGTAGTCTAATGGATGTTGTAATTCTTAGATGTACTTTAAGTCAGACCATAATTATGTTAAAGTAAATGGCAGAATCCCAGAAACACTCAAAACCACCCATACTATAAAGTGCTAGATAATTATAGTGAAAAGAATAAATGTCAGTAGTTAAATCTCAGGGTAACTTCAAGCCCTCCTACGGCCGGCTGTACTTTGTTAACTTGTCCGCCAACCATACATCCTCACTTATCCTCCAGCTCTTTTTTACCCCTTTTCTCCATCCATTCTCCCCTTTTTTCCTCAGCATGGACCCCTGACCGGGTTTTGTGTCTTTGTTGGGCCTCCACATGAAGCTGCTGGCCTTTGTTAAGCTGTCAGAGGTAGAGAGGGGGTGAAAGGGAGAGAGAGACAATTTAGTTGACAAGGATGGTTGTATCTGCAGAGGGGAAGAGTATTTCCTGGACAGTATTCACAATGGCTTTACTGTACTGTGTTTATTACACAACCATTAAACACAAAGCCTGAAACATGGACCTGAACTACAAACTTCCACATTATGTGCAAACTTTGGCCACAAGGGCTAAGGCATTGCATGAAACTTAATACTGGTGCCAATACACAAAAACTTTCTCTACCTTCATTCCTGATTTTCTTTTTCGACAAACCTCCTTTTACATTGTTTAATATCTTGACCAAAATTAGCTAATTTACAGTATGATTTAAATTGAAAATACTGAACTGTTTTAGACACTCTGTTACAGACACATTTTGGTCAGTATTCGCTCAATATGACCAATGACAGAGAACAAAACGGGACTTTTTGGGGGGTTTTGGTTCCATGAAATTTGTTACAAATAATCATGGTCCTCTGGCAATGAACCCTAATAACTTTGGTGATCCCCTGACAACCTTTTCTTCTAGTGCTCATCAGGTCAAATTGGCCAATACTGTGGTTCATGACTTGATCTGTGTGGATAGACTCTTAGCGTTCTACATATAACTAAAGAAACCAATTAAGAACTCAAATGTTTAAGTTAACACCAGAAGCTGTAGAAGAACTTTCCTTGAATTAGAAAGTGTTGAATCAAACTAAATAAAGATGAATATTCTTCAGAGTAGATTTTATGCCAGTTTTTGACATATTAATGACATTTTGGTAGGTAGTGGAAATGTATTGAGGCCCCAGTACTCATTACATTACATTAATATAACCTTCTCCAATGGCATACAAGGACCTAAATGTAATCTTTGCTATAATCTGAAACCAATATAAACCAATCCCTTTTAGAAGTATGAATAATCTAAAATGACACTCTGAAGTGTAAAACTCAAACCAGTCCTCATAGGAACAGACCTGAAAGCACACTCACTCATCTTCAATCACCCAGTGTCCGGCATCTGTTGGGCCCCTTTCATACATTTACCAGCCTGCCACTTACACTCAGAGCTGTTTTTAGAGCTTATTATTTTGGTGGAGAGCGTCTCCCTCTCAGCCCTGACAGGCCCTGCTGGACCTCAACAGAAGAGGAAGGATCAAATGGGGAAATTGACTCAAACTCCCAAAAGGGGCACACTTCGGGCTTTTAAGCTTCCGAAGAGAGCTTTTATTGTGCCAAGCGTTGCTACGACACCAGTCAGTGTGTCTATGGGTGCGTGTGTGTGTGCGCTCACGAGAGGCTCCGTCGCCATGGTGACTTTGGAAGTTCTAGTGTGAGACACCTGAGAGCAAGACCCCTGATCACACAGAGCAGTTTTTGCAGGTTTCAAAACGCAAGGTGCACCGTACTGTCTTTTATGTTGAAGAACAGCTTGCTGTGCTTTTATCTGATTGGACGATGGGGGAGAAAGAGCTAATGTGATGAAGTTTTTCAACATAAAATGTTCAACAATGTGAAAGCAGAGAGCAAAAAGCTTCACTCTCATTGAAAACTAATACAGAAAGCCACTCCAGGCTGCTTAAAAGAGCTCTGTCTGAAAAAAGGAAAAGAAAGAAACTATAGCTGACTTTCCTTTAACTTACTTTCATTTTTTGTCTTTCTTTGCTTTTTTGCTCTCTTTACACATTTTTTCCTTTCTTTCTTATGTCAACTTTTTAATTATTTTTCTTTATATATATTTTCTTTGTCTTTATCATCTTTTTATCTTTTCTCTCTATATTTTTATTTCTTTTTGCATTTTTCCTTTCTTTGTGTTTTTTGTTTATCTATTTCTTTTTTCTTTGATTTCCTACAGTATATGATCTGAGAGATCTGAATGTAAACCATCCAGATCTCTCAGCATATAGCAGCACATCAAAACATGTATTTAGTCCCTAGAGAAAATAACATTTACCACATAAAATCGTTGCTTTGGACAGTTTTATACATCAGCTGTGTGTGTGTGTGTGTGTGTGTGTGTTTAGGGTGAAGAAGCTGAAGGAGACCCTGGTGACGATGCAGCAGCTGGATAAGAACATGAGTAACCTCCGCTCGTGGCTTTCCCGCATCGAGGCCGAACTGTCCCGACCGATCACCTACAGCGTCTGTCACCACCAGGAGATCCAGAGGAGGCTGGCAGAGCAGCAGGTATTTAATATAGCTGTTTGTTCCTGTCCTGCTCAGCCACTCTGTCAATATCTTTTTATTAGTTTGTCTTTATTTAATTTGTTTATCTGTTTCTCTTCATTCTATCTCAGTTTTTTTCAGTTGTGTTGCCTCCTTTATTTCTATATATCCTGTTTATTTTTACAGTATTGTTTCATTTTAAATATGTATTCCTTCACCCACTTTTTTAGTTTTCCTGGTTCCCTTTCATTCTTTTTTGTCTCTTTTATGATTAATAATTCATATTGATCTGTCCTTTGTTTAATTTTGGGGAGTGGTGGTCTCATGCGGTGCCCCCCTTGTGTCCGCGGACTGACTTTTAGCACATGATCGCACTGCTGTGCACTGATGCAATGCCTGTCCTCGTGTCTGTCCAGGAACTGCAGAGGGACATCGAGAAGCACACGGAGGGCGTAGCGTCCGTCCTCAGTCTGTGTGATGTTTTGCTGCGGGATGAAGACGCTGCAGGCGGCGTCGAGGCGGAGAGCGACTCCCTGCAGGAGACCAGCCACAGTCTGGACCAACGCTGGAGGACCATCTGTGCCATGGCTCTGGACAGGAGGCTCAGGTGGGAAGAAAACAGACAGTGCATAACCTAATCCTTACATGCTAACAGGTTTTTGAAAATGTCAAACAATAAGAGAACTTTAGGGTCTTTGGCTATCACTGTAATTAATGCTATTACTACTGTATATATTATTTTGTGCACATCTGATCAATCTGCAAGCAAGAATCTGAGCTCATTTTGTTATTCTTAATCAAATGAATCACTCATTTTGATTAAGATCAGAGTCACTACTACAGGTGATAAATAAATAGCAATATGACAGAATAACTGCCACAGTGGACTTTAACTCCAGCTTGATGTCCCCTCGTAGGATCGAGGAGACGTGGAGACTGTGGTGCAAGTTCCTCGACGACTACTCTCGCTTCGAGGATTGGCTGAAGATGGCCGAGCGCACCGCAGCAAACCCCAACTCCGGAGACGTTCTTTACACCGTCGCCAAGGAAGAGCTCAAGAAGTTCGAGGTCAGTTGTGAAGCTGGAGGAGAAATAATATGTATAATAAATAGCTTTGTTTTGTTGGCTTGTTTTTTTCTTCAATAAAATGTGTGACTGAGTTATTTCTGCTTTTAAGACATTTAAGTCTCAGAAGACTTAAACTAAAGAAAAACTCTCCTTAAAGTGTCTAGAAATCAGTCTCCACTCCTTAAAATATGTTTAATAATTGTCATGAAGCTCATTTACATTTCTTTTCCTCAATTTGCTTTGTGACATCTGTTCATTTAGGGAGGAAAAGAAACTCACTACAATGTAACAGAAACACATTTATGAATCAAACTAGTTGATTTGATATTACGGAATCTGATTATTTTCATATAAGACATGTATATAAACTCAGTAAAATGGTGTAAAATTCCCCAAACGTCCTTCCTTCCATCAGTCCAACCAAAAGTCCAAAAGAAGAAACCTGAAAACCAGGAATCAGTGAATTTGCAGTTTTTTGCTGTAAAAATGACTTACTTGACCATCTAATCAACTTATCGTTTGAGCTCTATTTGATATTATAAGAGGAACATTGAATCAAACTCAACTAAAGAACATGTAATGTCATTAACAACAGACTTTGTTTATAGACTTACTAGTTGGAGCCATGATCTTTCAACTCTAAATCTGGGCTCCATCCCTTCTTTTTTCTCTCTTCTTTAGAGTTTCCAAAGGCAGGTTAACGAGCGGCTCACCCAGCTAGAACTGGTGAACAACCAGTACCGCCGCCTGGCCAGGGAGAACCGCACCGACCGCGCCAGCCAGCTCAAAGCCATGGTCCACCAAGGCAACCGGCGCTGGGACACACTGCACCGCAGAGTGGCCGCCATCCTCCGCAGGCTCAAGGTACATTACAGGACAGACGAGATGACTCAGTGTGCCTGTTTAAAATGTATGAGACCAGTAATGAGGGTCTAATCATCATCATATAGTCATCACCACGGCTTCCTGTTTGTATTCCTCTTCCAGCATTTTTTGCCCACACTAAGGCCCTAAAATGGCATCATGCATGTGACAAAGCAAAAGATTGTCAGATAAATTGGTGCCTATGTGTGTCACATACAGTATGCACTTATATATTTAAAGCAGAAAGTGATAAATGTGTTCAATCTAAGACTAAAAGGGCAATTTTTTTTCACTTTATCATTATTTAAAAAAATAAATAAATAAAATGTGAAAACAAAGTTGGATAATTATGTCAAAGCACCATTTTTTATAAGAATCTTTTGATTAGTGTGTGAAATGTACAATCCCAGTATGAATACCTTTTGAAGAATTGACAGAGCAGAATCACCCAGCTGGATATTTGTTTGATATTATTCTCCACAGTCACTGTTCACATCGCTCCCATTTGCTTTTATGTCTTATTTCCAACTAATAATCTTAATGTCACAGTCTATAGGCGATGACCTGATGTGGAACCTCTCCATTTCTCTGCTACATTTAAAACGTGCCTGTGTTTCCTGCTTTCCGTCCTCTTCAACCTCTCTTCATATCATCTTCTCTGTCAGTATTTCACCAGCCAGAGGGAAGACTTCGAAGGCACCAGAGAGAGCATGCTGGTGTGGCTGACGGAGCTGGACCTGCAGCTCACCAATGTCGAGCACTTTTCAGAGAGCGACGTCCATCACAAGATACAGCAGCTCAACGTGAGGGAGCAGCTCACACACACTCACCGCACAAAGCACACACTCGCTAGTCATTTTAGTGTGAGGAAAAAGCTCTATTTTAAGCCTTAATATCTTTTGGAGGAGAAATGATTTATTAGGACTTAATTATTATTTCTCTTGGTGCTCACATCTTACAGCTATTAGAACTGAATGTTAGGAGGGTTAAATCACTGGCTTCAATGTGGGTCATTTCATTTACTAGTACCCTGTCTTCTAAAACTTTTAGTTGTTTGGTTTATTTTGGTTTCTTCTCTGCCCGTCCGACCCTGCAGAGTTTCCAGAAGGAGATCACCCTGAACACGGAGCGGATTGATGGGCTGATTGTGTTTGGAGAGGGTCTGATCCAGAGGAGCTCGCCACAGGACGCGGCGTTGATAGAGGACGAGCTGGAAGAGCTGCACTCCTACTGCCAGGAGGTTTTCAGCAGGCTGGTCCGCTTCCACCAGCGCCTCAGCCAGCCCCCGGTGAGCCGGAACATCCAGTCCACCATTTAGACTTTAATTCATTTTTCAGTTCTCTTCCTTTTCACAAGATGCAGTTGTGATTCACTTCATACCTAGTTCTGCAGATCCAGTGAATTGCAGGAGTTGGGTTTGTGTCACTTTACATTTTAAGCTAACCATAATCTTAATTGTGATGTTAACTTAATACTTTCAGTTCAGAACTTTCAAAATCTATCAGTCAAAATTAAACCAAACCATCATCAACAGAAAAGTACATTAAAGTTACCCTTTAATGACCTCTAGTAGCTATGGAGCAAAGTTTTATGAGTGAGTCTCCAGTTTGTTTGTATTAGTGCAAGAATGTGGACAGCACAATTTACATTAGGGCTTAAAGAACATGATTATTTGCATTTCTCATTAATCTGTCAGTTATTTTCTTGATGTATGTATTTTTTGTCCCGACCAACATATTAAAACCCAGACACATTCAGTTTTTCTATCATAGAGTACTAAAGAAGCCAGAAAATAGTCACATTTAAGAAGGTGGAACGGTGTGACTCACTGAATATAAACTTTGCTCCACAAGGTGCTTTTAAAGCGCAATCCACCCTGTTGGCTTTCATGGGCAATAACAATAACTGTTTCTTCTCCGTAGATCATCGCAGAAGAACCCGAGCTCTCCAGCACTTCCTTTTCTTTGGAGTCGAGCTTGGAGCTGATAGGCCGACTGAGGCTCGGGCGGAGCCAAGGAAGCCTCCCGGCCACACCCACCCACCTGCTGACCCCTCCCCTGGAGCGTTCGGGGCGGGAGACGCCGGTGAGCGTGGACTCCCTGCCGCTGGAGTGGGACCACACCGGAGACGTAGGAGGGTCATCGTCACATGAGGATGATGAGGAGGAGGATGGCCAAGAGGAAGAGGGAGCTTACTTCAGTGCACTATCAGGTAGAGTTTCTAAGCTCACAGAAAAACCTGTGTGGTATTTTAACAGCAAAGGTTCACACACACTCACATTTCCTAGTTATTAATGCTTTAAGGGTTTCAAAAAGTTGTGATATTGACAGTGAGTGTTCTAATGGACACCTAGTCGGGAAAAATAGGAAAAAAATGTAGTGAATCAGTCTTCATCAAAAAGGACCACCATACATAAGGCCTCCTTTTTTTATCAAATACTATTAGGAACTAAATCAGGAACACTTCCTCTCCCTGTTATCATTCTCCACCACATTTAATTAAGAAACCATGACCATTATTTAAAAAACAGCTCTCTATGACATATGACTTGCAGCCTTGGTGCATGATAAGCTATAATATAAAAATCCACAGTGTTGTTCTTTAGTAGTTTAATGCTGCATTGTGGTGATGTTTCAGTGGATGTTGCAGAGGAGACAGGCAGATTAGAGAAGCCAGGGACTGAAACCACTTCCTAACAGTAGGAGTTTAGATGTCTGCAGTGAAACGTACTGCTGACTTCAGTAAAAATATGAGAAAACTGCTGAAAATGTTTTGTGTCATGTTTGTGTCATTTTTACGAAATACCTTTCTCGTTACAAAGAAGAAGTTTTCTCATAATGTGTTTTTTTTATTGTAACAAACACATCCTCAGTGAAAAATGTGCCTCACATTTTCTCGAGATAATATCAAAAATATTTCTGGGTTACCGGAAAAGTTCCTGCAGTGGAAACTTTAAAAAAAAGAAGTTTTATTCTTGTAGCCATAACAAAATGAATGTAACAACTGTCTGATTTAATGGAAAATTCATAGATGTTGAAGCCAAAAATTGACAAACCACAAATAAGATACACACAAACACATGCATATCAAACCATGGTCACTTTTAGGGGACATTATAAAACTTATCCTAACCCAAACCCTAACCACTGACCCAAAAATCTGATTTTTTTCCAAACTGAGGACACAGTTTTTGTCCCAAATTGGTCAAGCTGTCCCCATTTCACTGGTCCTAAGTCTGAAATATGTCCCCAGAAGTAGCCTAGGACAGATCACACACTCACAGACATCCATACACCTCTGGTCTGACCCCTCTCTCCTCCCAGACGAGGAGTTGACTGAGAACCGGGAGGAACTTGTCGAAGCCCCTGAGGCCCTACAAGCCTCCTCTCTGGGTAGGCATCAGAACATCTTCACTGTGGCATGCTTTATAAACCCGCTCATCTCTCCTCACGGCACACTTAGTTTCCAGCAGCTCACGTATCACTTGCACTTAACTGCCTGTCGTGCGGCCGCTGCTCTCATATTTTGCTTCCTGTAGCTGCGGTTTGGACAACGCTTCAATTTCCAACATTTTTTCTTTTGACACATTTTTTATTGAGCAATTATTCTTCGTTTTAGACATGCTGTGATACATAACTGGCTCAAAGGATATAATTAAAGGTAAAAGGACTCTGTTGGTATTTTTTTAGTGTATTTCATTAGATTTTATACACAGTAGAACTGCAACTGGAATTTAAACAGCACTGCGCCTTCACATACAGCTGGTCTGATTTAGTTAGTCTGGATCTTTGTCTTATTATTATCAGCCTTTGCGTGTATTTTTCCACATATACATCATTTGTGTGTCCAACCCCCCCCCCCCCCCCCCCCCCACCTCCTGTTTTTCCACCAGTCCAATCTGTTTTGTTACTGTCAGCTCCTTCTTCCTCCTCCAACATCCTCTTTCATCCTCCTTAATTTGCCTGTCATCTCTCTCTCTGTGGTTTTTCTTTCTCCCCCTTACTTGTGACCTTCCTCTTTACTTCACGTCTCCGCTTGTTGTCATGTTTGTAACAACCATAAATAAACAAGACCCGTCATTGAGGAAAATCAGCCACCTTCACTGGCTCCAAAGATGAATTTATGTTTGAGAGCAGGTAGCATTGTGAGGGAAATGTGATTTAATGCTTTACAGCACAAAACAAGAAGAAGTTGGCCTTTATTTTCTTTACTGTCATCTAATTTGTTACTTTTAATTTTACAAATGAGTGAAAACATTGCTTGGCTTAAGCTTGCCCTGCTTGGATCTTGGTGCCACAATCTCTCTGCTTCAGATCAAAATGTGCAAAATATGTGATATGAAGTTAAAACCACCACACACACAAGCACAAGCATTTTAACATGCTCTGGGTTGGCAGTTTTTTGCTTTGCTGGTATTTTTTTTACCTGGCTTGATTTCTGCCGGCTTTGGGCTGGAATTCATTCTGCAGAAAGTTCTGCAGCTTTTTCAATGTTTTTTTTTTTTAAGCACCTGCATGTTTCCTCAAAAGGCATCAATTCAGTTTATAATGGTAAACTGTGCGGTATTTCCTTGTATTTGTTGAATGAGTTTTTATCGTCCAAAATCAAGCAAAGACAATGGCAAAAAATGTTCAGGATTTGTTGCAGAATCTAAAAACTTCCACCAAGAAACAGTCAGAAGCAACAGTTCCTAAGCTGAGAACCATCATGTAATCATGTAATGGTTTATTATCAGTCAGTACATTTAGGAGATGGTTTGACTTTGTGTTTCTGCTCCAGTTTCAGGCAGTTCTCCAAGATGGCGGTCACCAGGAGATCCAGAAGAGTCTCTCCAGCTGGATGTGGAGGGCCACGCTCAGGCTCCACCCGCCTACACCAGCACCCCTCAGAAGCCGGGCTATGTACGTTTTAAAAATATATATATAAAAGAGTTTGTTTTTTAAAATAGTGTATTTGCTGCTCCCGCCGTGACGTCAGTACTAACTGTGTTTATTTTGTCTCCAGTTACATCTCATGTCTCAGTGCAGCAGCAGCATCGAGAAAGTTAAAAGAGCCTCGCTGTTTCTGGATGACGAGGAGCAGCCGGAGGAGTTTGGTCTAAGAGGATTGTCCACCTCAGACAAACAGTCAGGTGAGAGAGACGTGTCAAACATGATTTAACTAACTGCAGATACTGTGAACAAAGATGAATGAAAACCAGAGGATAAATCAAACAATATGCAATTTTAAATAAAATAAAGTTTAAAATAGTAGCTTACAGATGTATGTGGTGTAAATGACATTTTAACTGCAAAGAAACAACGCAGTGCAACACTAGATACCTTGTCATCATGTTTGATTTGATTTTGTTTACTTGTTTGCAAAAGATACAACTATATACATAGAAACAACACAAAGTGATGGAGAGGTGCAAATAAGTCTTAGTCTGTAGCAGCCGATAACGTAATAACGACCAATAACATAAGAATCTTTTTGCCTGTTTATTGATGTAATAAGCCAGTAACGTAATAAAAGACCTGAACCAATAACATACTATCTTATTAGGTTATTGGCTGGTAGAAATTATGATGTTGATAATTACGTTATTGTACTAGAAGTCGATAATGTAATTATTATGACAGACCTACATACAGAAAAAAGAAGCAAAGAGCAGCATAAAGATGAGAGAACACAACATAGAAGATTATTACTTACTAATGGGTATTTTACAAAGATAACAGCATAACATTGCAGAGAGAGAAACTTTAACAAGTAGGTTACAGCTTTAATGGAATAGCTGGTGTTTAATCTTTCTGTTGTATGGCACAGTGAGTTATTCAGTGATAGTCATGCAGATCCTGAGACAGACTTATTCCAGCCTGTCAGACAAGAGTAAAAGCAGCAAATGAATTTTAAACCACATCACAGAATTCAAAAGTAAACCATCTAAGAGGAGAACTGAGCATCACTAATACACTAGAATGAATGAATAAGAGTTTTGTGTTTTGGTTTAAAATCATCACCTGGCCACATTTGCTGCTGTTCATTTCTATCTGATACACGGTCAGCTTGGAAATGGACAGTCCTGATGATCATTTGCAAAAAACTATGGATGGTGAGTTTCCTGTATCAAACCTCTGTCACATAGATACAGTATTGTACATTAGTGATTGTTGCCGCTCTCTCAGGTGTGATTGAACGCTGGGAGCTGCATCAGGCTCAGTCCAGGACCGACCTGGACGCCGGCCCCGAGGAGCCTCAGAAACTCGCAACTGATCTCGATGACATCACTTCCTGGTTAGAAAACGTGATCCCGGAGCTAGACCGCCTCCAGCAGTCCGACCCAGCAGCCAGTATTGATGACATGGCAGCCAGAGCTAAAGAGCTTAAGGTGATAATTAAGAGCAAACACAACAGTTCTCATGATAAATCTTCAGTTTGCTCACACACAGTATATTCATAGGTATATTACTGATGACTGTCTCTCTTGTAGGAGATGCATAAGACGTTTGCTCGCTACAAGTCTATCATGCTGTCTGTCAACCTGCGAGCTCCGGAAGCCCCAGAGCTACAGGAGAGGATGGCTGCTATGAACAGAGACTGGAGCAGAGCCTGTACAGGCCTCCAGCAGTGGGACAACAGTCTGAGGAAGACTCTGATGTGCTGCCAGGTGAGAAGAAAAACCAAGTATCCTATTAAACATCCAAAAACAGTTCAGCCCTGAGTCTGGAGGTGTTATGAGTTAGGAATGACTTGGAAAAAGGTAATGCTCTTACTTTAATAATGCTGGAGTTAGTGTACAGATACAACTGAAATGGATTAGGTTAAAAGATATTTGAATTAATCTCATTAATAAGGTTGGTAAAGTCATGTTGTCCTCTGTACCAAAACAGATTCTCACTGTCATTATCACACAGTAAAAATAACCTTTATCCTTCATCATGCAGGAGTTCCATGAAACCCTCCACTCTCTGCTGCTGTGGCTGGCCCACGCAGAGAGCAGACGCTACGCAGTGGACATCAGTCATCCAGAAACATCCGTCAAAGCCCTCCAACAACACTGCAACACGCTCACAGTAAGCACATAGCCTTGCTTTGTTACTCCTATAATGCAGGCTTCTAAATCAAGTATTATTTGAGGAGAAAACTCTTTCTGATGTGTGTGTGTGTGTGTGTGTGTGTGTGGTCTGCAGGATCTGCAGGAGGAGCTGCGGGGCAGGCAGGCTCAGCAAGCCTCCCTCCAGGGTCTGTGGTCTCAGCTCCAGCCTGAGGAGGGGGCAGAGGACAGCGACGAGGCCAGGGAGAAGCTCTATGTGACAGGCAGCAAACTGAAGCTGCTCCTGAGGCAGGTGACGAGGGACCTGAGCAGCCTGCAGAAACGTCTGGTAAACATCAAAACATCAGATTTTTAAAAAATGTACCCAAGTGATGTCTAACATTGTGGATTAAGTTTTTTTTATTTTTTATTACGTACTATAAAGTGTTTTATAGACGTCATGAACTGAGTGCTAAGGCATCTTTCCTCCTTTATCTGTTGAAGCTTGGATTGTAACTCATTTATATGTTACCTTGGACAAAGGCGTCTGTCATTTAATTTGATTTGGACATTTCATTTTAGTACAGACAAAAAAAGGACATTGGAGCCTTTTTTCTTTTGGCAAGGACAAAAATATAATGTTGTTTTCACTTTAATTCAGGATTGTGAATCTGCATCAGCGGTCCAGGGTCAAAGTGCCTCTGCAGACGCCACAGACTCAAATAACGCTCCCTCCACTCAAAGGTAGGTACTGTAGAAGGACATTAGTATTTACGTTTTATAAAACGGATGTTTTAAATGTTGATTTACAGTTGAAAAGTATTTTTGCCTTAAAAAGGATATGATTCAAACTCTATAACATGTTTAAAAGGTTTTTGAAAGCTTAACACACAATAACTCTTATTGTTGTAGTATATTTTTATGTATTCCTGTAATAAAAGTCTTCCATCCTCTATCTGTCCCGTGTGCTGTGCAGAGAAAGGAGGGACTCTCCGCCTCGCTCCTTCTTCCACAGGGTCCTTCGCGCCGCCTTCCCTCTTCACCTCCTCCTGCTGCTCCTGCTCCTCCTCCCTTGCCTGATTCCCATGTCAGAGAGCGACGCCGGCTGCACTGTGACCAATAACTTCGCCCGGTCTTTCTACCCAATGCTACGCTACACCAACGGCCCACCGCCAACATAATAGTAATGTACTGAGGTGGGACATTTTTTAAGAATACAGGCCACCTTGAAACATATGAATAAAGTGTGTAACATATAAAAATAATATGTTGAGTGTATGAAGCGATTGTCTTCTAAAACAAGAAAAAAGTCCAAAGTCCAAAAATAGTATTTAAGTTTCTATTTTTAAAGATTTGATCTCAATCTTAGAAGAGATTGTATTTATTCCATGAACAAAACCACCAATTATACTGCTTTTAAATTTTTTTTATATAATAATCATTAATAATGAAAAGATGGAGGATGAATTTGGTCATAAATCAAATTAAAAGTCCAAATACAAAAAATTATAGAATTAAAATTATTAATATTTTACTACTCTACTAGGAATAATCAGATTATAATCAAACTTAAAAAGAAGAAATTTAATATGTAAAGTGGCAATGAAAAGCCTCAAATCTAAAATGCAAAAGAACAGAAATGTTCAAAGGTGAAATTGAAAACTGCAATAGAAATAAGAAAAGGGAAACAGCAAATATCATCTTTACAATTTTTAAGTTTATCTCGGCACATTACAATTATGACCAAATATCTTCCATTTACCTTCCAAAAAAATCGATCACTGCAGTCATTTGAAAAAAAGCTTCATTTGATGGAAATGAACTAAACAAGCCACTACCTTGTTTCTATTTCACAAACTTCCACATGAACACTGTTTTCATCATTTACATTTTTATATTCATATCTGACTACCGCCAAGGTCCCACTTGTATGTTATTTTATGAACTGTTGAGATTTTGTCTGACTTTATGTATTTTTACGTTAGACTGATTTCTATCGAAAGTATATTTTTTACGATAAAACACACTGGTTCAATTTGAATGTAAAATGATGGCAGTTTTATATATATATATGAACCTTTTTTTTTTTGGAGTAGACATTTCCACACCTCCTGATGCACTGTTGAAACACTGTAGATGTAGCAGGATTCCTTGTATGTACAGACTGTAATAATATAATGCTTATTTATGACATGAAAAAGTGGATTTCTGCTTCACATCTTTTGGTAGTAAACACTGATTGTCTTAAACTCGGTTTGCTAAGAGCAGTTTTTTCATTCTGCCTCATGTCTTTGCAACAAATTAAGTGAAACTACCCTTTTTTCACCCCATTCTCCTCAATTTGAGGATTTGAATACATGAGTAAAGAGTGGGAGGACTTCACATGACATTTGCACCACAATTCAATTTCTCACATGTATCCATACAATATTTTTGCTTTATTTTATGGTATAAACCAGAGAGCAGGTAAACATGACAAAAACAAACAGTGCCTGAAACTGCACTGGCTCCTCCACTTGCTGTATTTTAAAATGATGAGAAGAGTTGATGTCAAGATTCCTCTGTTCTTGATGGTCACCTTTTAAAATGTTTACTTTTTTTAACACTTAATTGTCAAAGTGATCAACAGAACAAGGTATGAGTTTTCTAGGAACATAAAGGCCACTGTAGGTACATGTACACAGTGATAATACAGTATGTGATGGAGAGGGCAACTGGATGAAAGACACAAGGCAGACAGAAGGACTGAACTGGTGCAGAAGTTCAGATATGGGATATTTTCAACATTTGGTGCACAACCATAAATCTTGGTTGTGCAGCACAATTTGCACAAAATAGCTGAAGTAACAAGTGCAGAGATAGAAAAAATAGTCTTTTCCTTTTCTTTCGGGCTAAACGTGACGGGTATGAATGCACAATTGTCCAAAAAGCAATCTAATGTTTATGATTATTCACAGAAATGAGTAAAATATCATCAAGAAAGTCCATCAGGTACAGTAGAAAGAAGGTGATGTAAAGTGCCCTCTAGTGGTCAACTGGAGCTCTGCCGTGATGCAACAATAGCTGTAAAAAGCTCCCATTTTTTACAATGCAAGTTAGCTAACTCAATAAAATTGGTCGTGACAGTAATGAGATGTTCCCAACTTTCTGTTTTGATATTACATTAGAAAATTATAGATTATACAGCGGAACATGCAATGTTATGTCCATGTTTTAAGCTGAATTGTATCTACTACTTTACTGAACAGTAAAAATTGATCATCCTGTCATTCTATATGATAAAAAATTATGTTGCAGGTTGACATACAGTTCTTTTAGGCAATTGCTTTCCTGCTGGGAGTTAGATTATACTCATGTATTTACAGTAAATATGAACCTTCTATGTACCAGCGCTGGTTAGCTTAGCTTCACACAAAGAGAAAAGGGGTGTGGGTATTTTAGTTTGTTCATAGTAAAATCAGCATTATTTGTGGTAAATTGATCCACTGCATTCCAGATATAACACACATTTTTCTGAGAATGATTAATGCTCCTCACCAAGTCGCTCCCATCATCTGACTCCCCATCTTCAGTCTCTCAGGTCTATCCAAACAGAAGTAATATCTGAATAAATGATCAGCTCCACCAGAACACACATCATATTGATTAGTTGTTGGGTGTTTTCAGTTAAAACAGATCATGATTAATACAATCCATGTTATGCTCTATGGCTTAACCTGTCTGAACTTGAAGAAAAACAAAAAAAACCTGTTCTTTCATTTAAAAATCACAAAAAGACGAAGCAAATACAAAAATTCAGCGTGAGAAAAAGGCATGTGTGGCATGAGATCAATAGATCAGTGTCAAGTGTCAAGATGTGAACTCTGTAACATTTAGAAATAACTTTAGAAGTTGGTGAATTTATGAATATGCACAAAACTAAGTTATGATGTTGTAGGTTTCAATTTCTAATACCAAGTGCTGCAGCGGGAGCTAATTAATGATAGAATATATAAAGTAAAACCCTGGAATACACTTCAGCATAATGAATCTGAATCCTTTTAAATCTCTTATTGAATCTAATCAAGTTTACCTTTCTGTATTTTCATTTTCAATTAACTAAAAAGCTAAACTACAAACTCTCAGATGTCTAATCACTGTTTGTAGTGGTTCTAACCCTAACCCTTATGTAGCAGATACTTTCTCCAAATACTGAAGATCCTGATGATATAAATCTAGGTTACACTCTGTGTAACTACAAAAACACTCAGTCCACTGGCAGTTGTACAGTGGTATTATAGAATGATGTGTATTTTCTCTCAAACTGTCCTGCAGAGAGAGCTCACTAACAAGAGGAGAGACTCACTTTTTATTTTAGTCATACTGAATTAAGTATTTTCTATTACTGTTTCTTAATAAAAGAGGAGAGAAGGTTCAATAAGAGATTCAGAGCTTAACAACAATATTTTTCCCATCCACAATCAAACCTGCTAATGAAATCCTTAATGAAGCCTCCGGGATGGAACCAGCCAGAGTCAGTTGTGACACAACTGCAAGAAATGTGATTAAATATCATAAAAGCCATTATTTATGTCATTTTACATGTTTATATTCTGCTATGTAGTTTTATCATCTTTGGCAGCAACATCTCAGGATCTGTAAGCAGTCGCCTGTCATGATTACTGACACTGAATTATGTTGTCATGACATGAAATTAGCTGCCAGGTCTCAGGAAAAATCATAGCAGTAACATATACATAGATGTAAGCATGTACTGGTGCAACTGCCTAAATGAAGGAAACTATTTGTTCACCCTCTTGTTTCACTGTGGCCTTTCAACATCTGGCCATCGGGTAATGAATGCTGCAAGTTTAAACTTTAACTTAAAACATTCAAAAACTTCACCAGAATTCGTGCACAGTGATTGAAAGCTGAAGATTCACCAATACAAGAGATCACAGAATCCAGCAGGTTGTTCCAGTAAAAACACCTCATCGGTCTGCTGACGTAGTTTTTTTTTGTTGCATCAAAGCGGTAAAAATTCATTGCATGTGGATTGATGTGAAAAGCAAAAGAGGTGATCTGCAGACTACTGGGGTTCACCTCCTGTGCCGCTGGGAGTCCAGGTACTGGAGGGGCCGCCTCCTGAGCTGCCAGGCCGAGCGGGAACCTCCATCTGGTCCGCGGACTCCTGCTGGGGGCTCTGGCTGGGCAGACGGGAGCTGTGCAAGATGTGGGCGTCCAGCATCTCCAGCAACAGGTCGTACAAAGGCACCATGTTCTTAATTTTCATGCAGTGGAGATGGTCCATGCCCTTGTTACTGCATGTCGAGAGGTCAGAGAAAGAATAACAGATGAGGCTGGAGGCTTTTTTGTGGCACAGCAGTGAGAATATGAACATTTGTATAATAACCGGGCTACAAACTCATGATATCTCCAAACTGTGAACATTTAAACACATTCTCTCTTACCTGGCGTGGCGGATGTGTGACAGCAGCATGAGCAGGTGGGCGAGTCTGGTGTACTGTTGGCGGAATGTGAGGCCAGTTTTGGCGATGGCCAACACCAGAGCGTCCGTTACAGCGTCCAGAAGACGCAGCAGCTTGGAGCGACTCTGCAGCTCCTCACTGCCCTCTGAAAAGCTGAGACACATGCCTGATAGAACACACACACACACACACACACACACATCTTGTCACATGAAAAAGTAATTATGCAAAATTACATTTTTTGTTTTCTCCGTTTTTATTTTTTTGAACTTGGTTGTTCTTCAAAGGAATACATACATGAATATCATAGGTTTCTTTAATTTAAGATGGCACCATGTTTTAGGCTGTGTATAAAGACAGACTCTTACTATAGTTAATTATAGCTATTTCTTGAAATATTGATTTTAAGTTGTAATTTAATATGGTGACAAAATATCAAAAGGTGATGCAGACGTTCTTAGAAAATCTTCATAAAAGTCTGCATAAGGTAATTACTAGATTCCTTTTACAGCTGAGTGGATGACTTTCCATTTAGAACACTTAGAGACATGATTGCTTTTGAGTTTTAATGCCAGCAGGGAATTAGAAATGTCACAACCTTTCAATATTGTGTGAGCAAGCAAAAGAACATTTCATTTTGACTGAGACCTTTGTCTGCTGGTATATTGAGTTATATCCCCTTCTCTATGTGAGCCTCTGGATACATGTTTGTAAAGCTTGATTCTTATGATTTTATGATGTAAGGTGTCTCTCAGTGCTTTGAAGGGCACCTATAAATAAAATGCATTATCATTATTACATTAAATTACATCAGAAACATTAAAGTTCAAGTCTTGTTTTGAATATTAGTACTAGCAAGGAAAAGTCTCATGTAAGAACACATCCTGGGCTCATGAAGCTCTTTGCTTCACTGCTGCAAAAAATGCACGCAGTAAATATTTGTTTATTTACCACTAAAACTGTAAGTATGTGATAACAGTAAACAGAAATACTTAAAGACCCTCTCCAGAAATGTTTTAGGACAAATAAAAATGTGCTGCAGAGTATAATACTGTCTGACTAATTTCTCCACAAAAAAGCTGAACTTAAGTAGTTAAAATCCTTAAAATGACATCACTCCTTCTCCCTCATTAAAAAATGTAGAATCTATGAATAGTTTTATTTTAAAAAGTTTTCCTGCTGGACACGAGGTGTCTCCTACTTCACACGTTTACTCTTCATGTTTGTACACTGGAAGCTTCAAGTTTCCACATCACACTTGTGTAAGCTGCAATATTGGAACATGATTGGCTCCAAACTAGTAGTGATGTCACAAATCATACTCATAGGTGCAGATTGTTGGTGAGCACAGAGAAACTTTCCACTTTCTGCAGATAAAAGTGAAAACAGCCTTCTAGTGTTAAACTCTGCACATCCATCATACTGCACAAACATCCCAGTCAGTTAACAATGACCAAACACATTTTTTGAGTGGGAGGGAGAACTTGACATTTCATTAAATTGTGCTGCTAGATTTTTAACCAAAACAAGAACGTTACTCCAGTTTTAGCTCCACTTCATTGGCTCCCAGGATCTTTTAGAATAAATTTAAGCTTCTTATACTTGTTTTTAAATGACTGCTGAAAACACATTTATTTAATCTAGCTTTACATTTTTTAAATATTATTATTTGATTTATTTGCTGTAGTTTTATTGTATTTTTTATTGTAGTTTTATTATTTCTATTTTTGCCTGTAAAGCAGTTTGAGCTAAATCCCTTGTATGAAATGTGCTCTATAAATAAAGTTTATTATTATTATTAGTAGTAGTAGTAGTAGTAGTATCAGTACCATTATTATTAAAACAGTCTTTATTATTAGTAGTATTATTATTATCATTAGTAGTAGTTGGAGTATCAGTTTCATTATTATTTTAAAACAGTAAGCTGTAATACAAAGGTTTTCTTTAGTAGCCCATGATTGATGCATTTAATTCAAGCATGCCTCTCCCTACATGAAAGTACATTAGCTGTATATGTATTGATATTGATCAAATGTTGTGCTATCTACCACTCTGTGTTATACAGTCAATGGCTACTAGATGCTCCAGATCAGATTTCAGTCAGTGGAAAGACTTTGAATCTTTCTTTAAAAACACAAAATCACTGTATTTTTCTTCAAGAGGTCATTAAGTTGTCAGTAGCCAAATTTTCATGTCCGAATGAGTCAAATTTTTACCTGCTGAGTATGAAACAGCTTCAACCTTTCAAATTTCTAAAAGTCTGATTTTTCTCCAGAGAAAAAACAGAAAAGCATTGCAGGAATAGATGGTGCAAAAAAAACCAAAACCCCTTAGTATTAATTGCCTCCAGCGACAAAGAAAACAGAAACATTAGTCAGACATTAGTAAGTCCCCAGTGGAAGTGCTCGTTAGAGAGGCTCTCACCCTGTTTGTCTTCAAACAGGTACAGCTTGTTACTCAGAGCGTCCAGCAGAACCAATGAGAGTGCAGTCTCAAACTATACACCGTGTTCCCATTAGGGTTTTTTTCTTTTTTTCTTTACCAGTAAGTTATTTGTTCTGGTCCCCTTGCCAACCCTGTACAGACTCACACAGAGGTTGAATTGCATGCTGAGACACTGGAGCATCACACATACATGCACACAGAGCAAATAACAGTGTATGATCGTGTGTGTGTGTGTGTGTGTGGGGGGGGGGTGTACACTCACTGGAGTTAAGGAGGATCATGGCCTTGAGGCAGACGTACTCCTCCCTCTGCAGCTTGAGCTCTCTCACCCTGGATGTGGCGGCTATCAGCATATCAAAGATCTCCACGAAGCCCTGAACGGTGCTCCCCTCTTCTCTACAGTACAAAGACAAAATATGATTTATGTGTCACACTCCCTGATTCGCCAAACTAAATTAAGCAGAGGTCACGACCCCTCACTCTGCACGGTTGATTTCTTTTACTGGCAGGTTTGATTGGAAAACGCTCATAAATTCAGAGCTGTTTCTGGTACTGAAGCGAACTGAGCGCTGTAACAGGGAGATAGTGTGATTTTGCATTCGTGTTCAGGAATTCGCTCATGTCCTGTCCTCGTCGGAGCGTCCTGGCTTCAGTACGGACAGAACTCTTTGTTTCAAATGTTTGAAGCAGCTGATTCAGCCTCCCATCTCATGTTGTAACTAAATGTAAGTGATGATTTGTGCAGTAACATTCAGTTTGGTGTGCAGGATATACTCTTCTCATCTCTCTTTTATTCCATTTCAAATACTGTGTTTAACATTCTTTACATTTTAAAGGAGAAACTGTATGAAAACCCCCAAAGCTAATTAATATTGTGTCATTATAAGTGTATTATGAGTGTTATTTTTCTGAAGGTTGGTTGAAGATATTTGATACTCAACAATGATCAGGATTAATTGAAGAGCTAAGGAACTGAAGCTCCATCTCTGTTATTTAATACCAGTGTGGTCTACATCAAGTTGGTCCAGGTCCTAAAACATTTGTACACAGTAGTTTGAAGTAAAATCTAACAATACTGTACAATATTATATTTGATGTATACAGTTTGTTGTGGCGCTCAAAGATATTTTACATGAATAAAGGAAATGGCAAATGCAGTAAAAGAGAAAAAGAGACATAAAAACAGTCTTGTTTAAAAGTAACAGTCTATGAGCTGAGTGTTTGTTGAAAGCAGCTTTAACCCTTACATACTGTTCAGGTCAAATTTGAGCTGTTTTGACATTTAACAGCTGTAAAAACACTCAAAATGTTGTTTTCTTTCACCCCGAAATTTGACGACTTTGCTTAAAGTGGCCCAAAATGCACGAAAATGAAATTATTTTACAATGTTATACTTTTGTAAAGGTGCTAAAAATGTTGTCAATTAAGGCTGTCCTGGGTCAAATCTGAACCCTATCTATTGACGTGTTTTAGTGAAATGAATAGTTAATAGTTTTAATAAGATAGTAGTTATGAGGATTTCTTTTTATGATGTAGCAGTGAAGACTGATGGCTCTAATGGTTATACATTAAACCCCACAGTTCCATAAAGTTCTTGTCATTTTCACTTTACATAAAATAACATAGCGATAATGATGTAAATCATTATCGCTATGTTATATTTTCATGTCTTAGGTAAAAAAGGACATAATATTGTGTGATAGGAGATGTTTTTTCTCCAAAAATGATGAGTGGTGTAAAAGCTAAAGAATACACTCTCTCTGCTCTCTGAAACATGAATCAAGGTTTAATCATATTTATTGATCAGTCAGATCGACTATTGATAGATTCTAAATACATTTGTGATTCAAAATTTGGTATAGACACTTTTTATGAAGGGATTCTTTGACTGGACCCAGAACATACTGCAAAGGTGTAGAATATGGACAGTATGTGAGGGTTTAAAAGATGAGTTTTGAAAGCTTTTTTATAACTGGGGAGGGTCGCAGAGTGTTTAATGTCCATGAGGAGAGAGTTTCAGAGGATGGAGGTGGTGAGGGAGGAGGCCTCAGGTTCAGTGTTTGGTCTTTTGGGGAATGGAAAGGAGGTTAGAATTGGCATGTTGTGGAGGGCCGTGTTTTGGGAGAGGGAGCCGGTGAAGGTCATCTAGAATTGGTGCAGAGTGAGGAGGAGTTTATTGAGGGTGTGCTGAAGAAGTGCTGAAAAGAAAAGCTTCACTTTTATTTGCACTAGAAGAAAATGTCAACCTCACCTAGCCCCCACGTGAAGATCCAGACTTTTATAGCAAAAAAAAAATTATTTATAGTAATCTTATAGTGGTTATAGTGAAGAAATGTTCAGTGTCTTTGGTAGGACTGCTGGAAAAAAGTTGTATTCTACTTGAACCACAAAAGAATAATTTTTTATGTGAAAAGTTTTTCTTCTCTAATTAAAACTACCACTCAAGATTGACAACCAAAATAATACTGGCAAACTGTATCTAACTGTAGTTATGTAGGTGGTACAGAGGTGTGAGAGGTGGGTGGTGGTACCTGCTCATGCTGAGGTCAGGGGAGAAGATGAGTTTCCCTGGATGGTCCACTGATCTCCACATCAGTCCAATCATCAGCACCTCCAGCCAGCAGCACTCCAGCAGGTGCACCTGGTCCAAGAGACTGAGCTCTATAAAGCCTAGGGAAATCAAATAGTACATAATGTAGCAATGTGCTGCCGGTGATACTGAGCAGTGACAACAACAGCAGCATCAATTCAGTCTTTAATAAAATCCCAATAAGGCTGCAGCAGAAGATCACAATGCAAAGTAATAAACGGCAGCAGCAGCAGCCTAAATACACATTTGTAAAAGCCATTAAAATCTCCTATAGAAGTTCCTTAGAAATGTGTATTTTGGTGCTGGATTGATGTGGCAAAATAAGCAGGTATCTCATTTCTTACGAGGCTACAAGTTGTGGAAAAATCACAGCACTGGCTTAATATACGACGACAAGAGAAGTGCCGTCAGCTGCTCAACATTACAGCACAGAACGTCTATATTTTACTCAACCAGCAGGTGAGGATTAGCGCCTGACAGGAAGCTCTTTCTAACAGTGAGAACATAAACTCTCAAAGATCATTTGTGGTGCTGACATGACGAGCTAAAGGACAAAGAAAGTAAATCACCTACGAGTTTAATAATAGACGAATCGTTAGTCATAATTTATTAAGTGAAGATGACATAAAATGTGTTGCTTCCACATGTCCCACTTTTCTTTCTTTACACTTCCTGAAGTGCTGTAAGTAAATTTTATGGGAGTATATTTATTCTAATGTAGAGCACATACATTTTCCTACAAAGTTAGCCACTGCTCGTCTCCCCTTGTACACATCTATTCATATTCTTTTGGTGTTTGAGGGTCAGAGGCGTAACTTTAATGATATGTCTACATTCTTGAGTTTTATTCATATAATTAAATGGTGATTTTTTTTTTTTTTTTTACTTTGCTCCTGATGTTCCACAGGCACAGGGGGCATGTGTGTTAGAGAGATCCTGTGCATGTTTAGTGTTTCTACAACTGAACAGAATGTCTAGTTTAGTTTATTTATTCGAACATTATGTTATTAAAATA